>NW_020955676.1:531577-533283 GCF_003031625.1 Empidonax traillii | reverse complement strand
TTTCCATAGTGTGTATCTAGAATGCCTAATAGTTGGGGGCTGAGAAGGAGAAAAGCTTGAACAGATGTTTAGAGATTCATGTGAACTAAGCTTTTCTAGACAAACCATATTCAAAACCAGAGACAAAAAAATCTGTTGTCTGGATCTGAATGAATAAACACATATAAATGAATAAGCATGCATGGAAACGCATTGCAAGACTGTTTATCACTTATGGAGAGACACCTGTCCTGATGAAAATTCTCTCCCAAGTATAAAACTGGGTAGGTGGATGCACTCTAGCTATCTGCAATAGCACTTTGGGAATTTGGTTTAGGTGGTAAACACTCTAGAAAAACTTTATTTAAAATTCTTCTGACTTTCTTGTCTGTGGGAGCAGCAGCACGCTGTCTACGTGCAGGATGACTGACTGGCAGTCAGGGATAAGTTTGCTAATAAAAATAAATTATAATGAGAAATGCACGGGTAAGTGGCATAAAACACAGACGTGGGGGAGGGCCTCTGTTGTGTGACTGGCACCAGAGTCCTCCTTCATTACTGCGATATCTGCAAGTGGAGAGTAATTTCAGAACTGGCATCTTAAAAATGTTTTTAATGAATGCCCATGAAAAAAAGTGAGTCCAGAGTTAATGCTCATCTGTCTTGGTGGCTCAAAGACTATATTCAGTTTTGATGTCAGTTTCATGGCAGAGGAACAAAGGAATTTCCTTAAAGGAATAGGTTTCAAGTCAGGAATTTTAGAGGGAGAGTATTGGAGAATGGCTGGGCACTGGGTTGTGTACAGTGGGGTTCATTCTGTAGTTTCGTGGTTTGGCAAGAAAGAGCCTATTGGGACTGTTACTGGGGTAATTTCATGGACCAAAGAATCCACGCTTTATTTTAGAGGCTACCACAGGGAACAAATAAGCAAACAAAAACCTGCATCCCAAGTATTTGTGAGTGCCAGCAGAAGAAGAATGAGGATTTAAAGAAGGAAAGATGCCTAATTCTAATAAAATTCAGAAATAGCTGGAGAGTTGGTGAGATGGAAAGGTATGAAGGCTAGCTACATGTGATGTACACGATATAGAACTCTAATTCCAAAAGGAATATCAGAGAGTTCTTGAGCCCAAACAACAGAGAATAGCAAGCTTGTGTATACATACATGCAATGTTATGGAAGAAGAGAACCAAAGAGTCAAGGAAATAATTTTTTTCATGCATAGACTGTATCACAGCTAGTAGGTAGTTTTATGCCAGTTGCAGTTTAGTCTGCTCTTGTCTTCACTACGTTTTCATGGAGGAAAAACCCCACACTAAACCCCCTCAAAAAGCCTACCAGTCAAACCATTTAAGTTAATATATTATAGGACTGTATTTGCTCACTCTCAAAACAGCATACCTGTTCTTATATTATAAACCTTAGCACATGCTAAGAGCTACTTTCTCCCAAGCTCCAGGTCGTCCTTAAGAGAGGACCTCGAAAGTTTTGTTTCTTTTCTTAACATTGTAGAATAATTTGATAATTCAAGCTGAATAGTACCCCTGGCAGTCATCTAGCTCTGTTGGAAGCAGGTTAATTTAGGTCAGATTTCTCAAGGCTTATCTATCTTCTGGGTGTATCCAAGGATGGAGATTATAAACCCTTTGTGGACAACTTGGTCCAGTGTTTGACCATACTTCTGCTGGAAAAGTTCTTCCTTACATGTAAATATAATTTCCTGTTT
>NW_020955676.1:421743-531316 GCF_003031625.1 Empidonax traillii | reverse complement strand
GCAGTCATCTAGCTCTGTTGGAAGCAGGTTAATTTAGGTCAGATTTCTCAAGGCTTATCTATCTTCTGGGTGTATCCAAGGATGGAGATTATAAACCCTTTGTGGACAACTTGGTCCAGTGTTTGACCATACTTCTGCTGGAAAAGTTCTTCCTTACATGTAAATATAATTTCCTGTTTTCCATCCTGTTTCCTTTACGTCTTTTCCTATCACTGGGTACATAGAGAAGAATTTGGCTCTGTCCCTTCTGTATCCTCCTATTCAATATTTATTGGCAGTTGAGAGCTCCCCTTATGCCTTTCATGGCTGAACAAATCCCGTTCTCTTGGCCTCTCCTCATGCTTATTGCAGGCCTTTGTCCAGGTTAATGGAGTCTGGACAGATAAGGTGTGACAAAGACTGAATGCACTACAGCCCAAGCTGCCAAGTCTGTCCTGAGTTCAATTAGTCCTAAGTGTAGCAGAGGTAACTTCCAGCCTAAGCTCAAAAGAAGTAAACTGGGACATGAACTGAAGCCTATTTCTCAACCCTTTTCCTTCTTGTTATGATATTTCCTTGGCACTGTTTAATTTAATAATATAGACATGCCCAAGGTCTGTTTCCAGAAAAACAGCTAAAATCTATGTAGTATTACATTGTTAGAACATTCCCTAGCAAGCTTTGAGCCCAGAACAACCTTTGTGTTCTCAATTATTTGCCATGAACTAACTGTTCAGAAGGTAGCCTAGGTCAGGGACCATTATCAATAGCTAGTTAAGATGTCATTGCTCATCTTAGAATAGTGTTTGACCAGAACATTGGCCTGTTCTATGCCAGTTGACCCCAGTACTAGTGAATGGTCCCAAATACAGTTAATTTGTTGATGAGATGTAGCTCTAGACTTGACTCGGCTACAGCAACTGAAGGTAGCTTCAGTCCAGCGTCAGAAATCTGATGAAAAGGCATTGAAAGAGGGCAGTGAACTGGAGCTTGTGGGAGTTAAGAGTGAAATTGAATGGATAAGACCAGGAAAGTGTGCTTTGAAGAGAAGCATGTAGATCTTTCTTTAGGTTTTTTAATTTATGTCCATTTTTTTCCTCCAGAAAAATTCTTTTAAACTGGGCAGGAGGTAAGCAATGAAGAGACGGGAATAGCTGAAAATTTAACAGATTTTATGTTCCAAGGGATTTACAGCTTTCACCATAACCTTTTTTAACTTGTAATTGGCTTGTTAGCCACTAGGTTACATAGGTTTTTGTGTTTCAACATAAGTTCAAGAAAATTGTGTGTGTCAGGCAGAATAATCTTGATTCTCAAAATACGCAAGAAAAAAACAGTCTATGCCTGATTGGCTTGATTTTTTTTCACTACATTCAGTTAATACTTAGCTATTGATGCTTATGTGTAATGGAGCGTTCCATAATCCAGGTACTGGTTATGGAACCACTTTATATTCTATTTGTAAAGAAAGAATTCTGGAAATACTGTGAGAAACAAGAAAATATCAACCACATATCAGAGCTGATTTGGTGTCCAGCATTATGATCTAATCAGACCTGATCTGAAGATCTCTTGCTTTGAGCAAGAGATTGGAATGGGAGACCTTCTGAGGGTCCTTCCACCTGAATGATTCTGTGAATATCATAATTGTTAGTTGCAGCAAAATTCATACAAACAATGTAACAAAGGGAAATGCCACATCACTTTGGGGCTGATTTTATGATCTGTCTTCAAGTGCAAAGTACTCTTAACTCCTCCTGATTTTTACAGGTGGTGAGGTAACCCTGAAAGTTCATAAAATTACAGAATCATAGAAAGATGTGGGTTGGAAGAGACCTTCAAAGCTTATCTTATCAATCCCCCTTGCAATGAGCAGGGACATCAAATGGATCAAGTTGCTGAGTGTCCCATCCAACCTGACCCTGAATGTTTTGAGGGATGGGTCATCCACCACCTTATTGGGCACTCTGTTCCAGTGTTTCACCACCCTCACCATCAAAATTTTATTTCTTATGTCTAGTCTAAATCTACCCTATTTTAGTTTAAAACTATTATCACTTGTTCCCTTACAACAGGCCCTACTAAAAAGTAGGCCCATCTTTCTTTAAAAAACCCCCTTTAAGTACTGGAAGGTATTGTAAGGTCTCCCCTGAGCCTTCTCTTCTCCAGCTTGAAAAATCTCAGCTCTCACAGCCTTCCTTCACAGGAGAAGTGTTCCAGCCCTCTGATAATTTCTGTGGCCTTTATCTGGGCCCTCTCCATCCAGTAGAAATATAAATAACAAAGTAATCTTTCTCCAATTTTAGAGCATGTCTATAATTGCACTAAGTGTAATGAATTATCAAATTCTCCAACTAAGGATTTTCTTCAAAACAGTTCCAGCTGCAGTAAATGGAGAATGTTCCATTTGGAATGGAGACTGATTACAGAAAATATGTTAGTGATAGGCATTCCATTCTCCATCAGTCACCAAGCTGGGGAGGCAGTGGCTTGGTTAGTAGAAATGATAGTTATACAAAATGTTTTTATCGTAGGTAGGAACCACCTGATTATGATGGACAAATCTAGCTTTTCTGTTAGTCCTGTTTTCTTGCTAGATCTTTAGACAGAGATTGAGGTAACTGAAAAGGTTTTTTTTTTTGCTACTTCCATCCTTTTTGACAGAACAGACAACATAATCTACCCAGAAGGAATTTACTTTCAAATACTCAGTGACATTTTGACTCAGAGTAATTTACAGTCTGAACAATATGAAACCTCTGTAAAATATCCTGGTTAGTATACGTATCAGAAATAGTAATTTTAATTAGTAATATGTATTGATTGCAGGAATAAAATAAAACACAGACTTCAGTGGATGGAGAGGCATCATGCAAAGTTGTTCTTCGAGAGGCTGTAGGTTGCCTGCACTTCAGTGGTGTCATGGCCTGCTCTCCTTCTTCAGGTTAATTATTCTTGACACTCTTCCTTCTCTTCCCAGTTTTGCTCCTACCACTATTTGTGCAGCTGGGGTGAACTCAGAGGACTGATCAGTTAAAACCTTCTTTTTGTGAAGTTATTTTTAAACTGGCCACTTCTCTGATTCACTGTTCAGCTGCACAAACAGATACTGATGCAAATGAGTGGGCAGTGCTGATGTAAGGTATAAGCATGTCATCAGAGTGGGAAAATAGTGAAGCCATTAAAGTAGAGGCATTGTTGCAGAAAAAGCTGATTGAATGACAGCCTGTAAATGTGGTTCAACAACAGTTCAAACCAAATTGAAACTGAGCTTGCCTGGTGCTAGCTTTTTGTTCTCAGCAAAGAAGTGTAATGATTTTATTCTGGTGCCTCATGGTGTATTCATGCAAGGCAGGAGAAGGAATGCTCTACTCTAGAACAGATGTTATCAGGATAAATTCTCATGGAACCACACCTTTTGTCATCAAGTGACTTTTATTCATCATCAGGAGAAGGAGTTACTAGCTGGTGAGCTGGTGAAGTACTTGGATGTATCAGCTTGCCTATCCAGAGAGTTGACACAATCCTTACTTAAAAGGAGAAATTAAAAATTATATCTTGTTTAAGTCTGAGGTGTCACCTTTCATTAGACAAATCCAGAGCAATAAGAGGTATTTTGTCTTCTGAACAAACTGCTCATCTCCTCAGCAGATTGGTCCAGTTTTTCCTTGGGAGAAATGGGAATGCATAAAAACTTGCATGTACAGTTTTAAAATCTGCTATCACCGATGCTAGAAAATAATGAATTGTCTTTCAATAGTCATGCATAACCAGTACTGGAGAGATGGAAAATGTGATTATGCAGGTCAACAAATGAAGGTACACATCCCAGAAAAGCTTCTGGCACTTAGGTCCAGCTGGAGACCATATAGTCTGAAAAACTGAAAATTCCCATTTGCTCCCAATAAATAAGACAGAGTTGTCTTATTTGTTATCACTGAGCAGGAAGTTTTGACTGCATTTGAGGGGCTTTTTTTTTTTCCATTAAGAAATTATAGAGGTTTGAGGTGGTGGTATCAGAAGCTCATAGGTTCTGATTCCGCAGCAGCCAGCAAAACAGCCTCACAGGGAAGAGTTTCTGAAAGATTTGACACATCAGATGCATCACTACAGTTGTTTGGTTTTAGCAAATTAGTATTCTCCAAAGGAAAACCATTGATTCAGAACATTGCCAGCTACCACTAATTAATGAAACACAGTCTTCAAAGCTATTATTTGCAACTTTAAAGGGAGGTTATCATACCTGAAAGGGTTCAGGAACAAGTTATACAAATTAGTGAAGGTCTGAAATATTCTGCTTACCGCAGGAGATTTAAACTCACTCTGACTTGGGAACAAGGAGTTCAAGAGATGTCTTGCTATAAAAGTAGCATAAGGAATAAGGAAGAAGTCTGAAGCAGATTTTTTTTTTTTAATTTAGCAGACAAAGCGAATTGTTGGACACAGAAGTGAGATAAATTCAAACTACAAACATGATGCAGCTTTTTTTTTTTTTTTTTTTTTTTTTTTTTTTTTTTTTTAACAGGAGGAGTAATAAGTCACTGGGCAGCTTATTTTTTTCCATCACTTAGATCCTATTAAGACTCCCTGTTCCTTGCACATCTACTAAAGCATTAGAAATACCTCAAAATAAAGGAAGAGCTCCCACTTACTCCACTTCCTGATCCCTAATCCAGCACTACTGCTAGAATGTTTGCTAAGACAGGACATTTTTTGTTGGCCCTGCCATAACACATCTGGCAGTTCTGGGTTAAGAAGTGAAGAGAACTGCTGCTGTCTCCCTGGCCTGAGAGACTGGGCTTGCCCCCCTGCAGAGCTAGGCTGGCTGTGGTAACATGCTGAGTAGCATATGGTGTACCAAAATGGAACTCTTTGCATGCTCATTCACTTTCAAAGGAAGGGCATTGCTTTGTGTGACTTCTTATCCCAGATGGTGCCATTGTATGCTAAAGCTTAGCCTTAAAATCTGGGCTGGAGGGAAAATATTAAGACATGGGTGAAACAGAGAATAGAATCAGTCTTGACTTCTTGCATCACAAATGATGTTTTGATATCTACCAAATTCATACAAGTTGTAAATGGCCTTATCTGTCACCTTTAGTAAGTTTTACTGATTTACGGTACATGAGAAACTGTCCCTTTTCTATGTGGGTGTGTTTGCTTCTGTGATGTGCAGTCTCACTAGAAAAAAATTTGGAAAGGCAACATGCATGAAAGTGTATTTACAACTGTGTATTAATTTGGGTGAAGAGACTGAATGGCTGAGGCATGAGAGACCAGTGGAAGGACACTAGTCTTTATTTAAACCTCTATTAATATTTTCAGAACTTGCAGCCTCTTAATGAAATATCCAGGGAATAAATTAAAAGTGATAGGAGAAAGAACACAAAGAAATAGAATTCTCTTTCTAGAATAACATTCATCCGGGACACTGCTGGCTGAAACTTCCAGGGACGTGTGGGAATATATTTAGTCGGTGAAAGAAAATTGAAAAACAATAAAGATCCTCAGCTGACTTGGAAAGGGCTGTAAATTAGATTCAACTTTTTTAATAGTTCACAGAATCTTAGTATCATTTAAGTTGGAAAAGACACTTAAGATTATCAAGTTTAACAATTAATCCAGCACTGCCAAGCCCACCACTAAACCATGTCCAAAAGCACCATACCTAGACATTTTTTGAACACTTACAGGGATGTGATTTCACCACTTCTCTGTGCAGCCTGTTCCAGTGCTTGACAACCCCTTCAGTGAAGAAATTTTTCCAAATATCCAATCTAAACCTCCTGTGCCATATCCTCTCATTCAGTCACTCACTACCTGGGGGAAGAGACCAACCCCTACCTTGCTACAATCCCCTTTCATGTAATTTAGAAAACAATAAAGTTTAAATGAGCCTCCTTTTCTCCAGGTTAAAAAATCCCAGGTCCCTCATCCACTCCTCATAATACTTGTACTCCAGACTCTTCACCCTTGTTGTCCTTCTCTGGACTCACTCCAGCACCTCAATGTCTCTCTTGAAGTGAGGGACCCAAAACTGAACACAGGATTTGAGGTGTGACCTCACCAGCTCCCAGTACAGGGGATGATCACTGCCCCAGTCCTGCTGTCCGCACTATTGCTGATGCAAACTAGGATGCCATTGGTCTTCTTGGCCACCACAACACATTGCTGGTTTAGGTTCAGTCACTGTTGACCAGCACTCCCAGGTCCTCTTCCAGTGGGCAGCTTTCTAGCCACTTTGCCCCAAGCCTGCAATACTGCCTGGAGTTGTTGTGATCCAAGAGCAGGATCCAGCACTTGGGCTAGTTGAACCTCATACAATTGGCCTCAGCCCATTGATCCAGTCTGTCCAGATCCCTTTACAGTCTGCACTCTCCAACAGATCAACACTCTCACCCAGTTCGGTGTCATCTGCAAACTGACTGAGGGTGCACTTGATCCTCTCATCCACATTGTCAGTGAAGATATTAAATTGGACTGTCCTCAATATTGAGCCCAAAACACCACTAGTGTGGTCATCAGCTGGATTTAATGCCATCCACCACCACTCTCCAAGTTTGGCCATTGAGCCAATTTATTACCCAGGAAACAGTGCACTCATCCAAGCCACAACCAACTGGTTACTTCAGGAGACTGTTGTGGGAAACTGTGTCAAAAACTTTACTCAGTTCTGGGAAGACACATCCAAACCTTTTCCCTCATCCACTAAGAGGGTCACCTGGTCATGGAGATCAGGTTGGTCAAAGCAGGACCCACTTTTCATAAACTCACACTCGCTGGGCCTGATCCTCTAGTTGTCATGCATGTGCCCTGTTCCGGCACTCAAGACAATCTGCTCCATGACCTTCCCTAGCTCTGAGGTCAGGTTGACAGGGCTGTAGCCCCTCAAATCATCCTTCCACCGTTCTTGTAGTAGGTCAAAATTTTTACTCACTTCCAGTCACCTGGGACCTCCTCAGATAGCCAGGATTGCTGATGAATGGTGGAAAGTGTCTCAGTGAGCACTTTTACCACCACGTTCAGTACCCTTGGGTGTGTCCCATCCAGCCCTATGGACTCATACAGGTCTAAGTGGTGTAGCAGGTCACTGATCATTTCCCCTTGGATTATGGTAGCTTCATTTTGCTCCCTGTTCCTATCTTCTAGTTTAGGTAGCTGAGAATCTGAGAACAACTACATTTACTATTAAGGACTGAGACAAAGAAGGCATTAGGTATGTCAGCATTTTCCTCATCCTTTGTTATTTTGTTTCCCCTAGCACCCAGTAAAGGATGGAGATTCTCCTTTGCACTCCTTTTGTTGCCAGTGTATTTGTAGAAACATTTGTATTATCTTTTATAGCAGTGGCCAGATTAAGTTGTAGTTGGGCTTTGGCCCTTTTAATTTTGTCCCTGCATAACCTTATGACATGCCTGTAGCCCTCCTGCGTTGCCTGTCAAAGGTCATAAACTCTTTTTTCCCTGAGTGCTAGCCAAAGCTCTGTTCAGCCAGGCTGGTCTTCTTCCCTATGGCTTATCTTTCAACACATGGGGGTGGAATACTACTGCACCTTTAAGATTTACTCCTTCAGGAATGTCCAGCCATCTGGACTTTGCCCCTCTGGACTGTCTCCCAATGGGCTCAATCAGTCTCCATAACAGGCCAAATTCTGCCCTCTGGAAGTCTGAGGGGGCAGTTCTGCTGACCCCCCACCTTACTCCTCTGAGAATCAAAAACTATAATTTCGTGATTGCTATAGAGTTTTGTGCTTTCGGATTGTCAGATTGACTTATTTTATGTATGACTCTAATTCTGATTTTTTTTTCCCCTTCGCTCTTCATTCTTTGTTTGAAATAGGTAGAACCATTCTCAGAGTCCTGGATTTCAGACAGTTTTTTTTCCAGTTATTACCTCTTTCATTTTTTTCCTTCTATATTTTCAGGAAGGTATATCTAAATTTGCAATGTTGCATGTGGTATTCTGTTTGCTGAAGGCAGTAATTCTGATGATGAATTTGTATGTGTGGGATGAAAATATGCACATCAGCTTCATCAAGTATTCCATTAAAATTGGACCACAGAGCTCAGCAACACACAGCAAGATGTCGTGGTGAATTTATGTTGGATTGCACAAATATTTGGATTTAGAGGCATGTTGGCAAGCAAACAATTAATTTCATAACTGAAAGTCTCTCTGTACTAAAGAAATAGGAAAGGGTCTCTCCTCTCACTATAATGGGGGGGGGAAACTATACAGTGAACCTGCTAAAATGGAAATGGTTTCCTAACTAGTCCAAATAACGTGAGAGGCTAGGGGATAACTGTGTTGTTTTGTAGCAGCTCATTAGATTTCAAAATTTGTTTTTATTCCATGTTAGAATCAAAAACCCTTATGTTTTTTATTTTTTTTTTTTTTTAGAAGGAAATGGCATTTAAAATGGCATTTAACAACTTTCTTTTCCCCTAGATTGAGTCTGGTCAGGTTTTGCCTTATTTCCTCAGAACCTGAATCAGAGAAACTTACAGCTGACAACTTTGTTGAAACAGACTTGTCAGTTTTCCATATTCTTAAAATGTTCTAGCAGCTCTACTACATAAGTGTTTAGTTAAGTGTATCTTTACTAAATGGATATTCAAAGGAGGCTTCAAGAATTCACTTAAAAGGAGGGGCCTCTCTTCTGCTATGTGTTTTTCACAGATAGTCAACATGAGAAAAAACAGCTACTAGATGTACAAAGAGAAACAGAGTGGAAATAAGATACAGTGATGACCTAAGACATCAAATTGAAAGTTGATTCTTGATTTATAAATATAAATATTCCTTCCATTTTGTGTTTGTAAATTGGTTGCTCAGCTATAATTGATAAAAATGTAACCATACTGTAAGATCCAGAACTGTCCTTGTTTGGACTGGTTGAAGTTCACTACACTTCCCCTTTCCTTTGTCCTGGCTGTTTTTGCCTTGTCTCTCTCCTTTCTTTCTCTGGGCTCCAGTTTTCTTCTTGCCTCTTCCTGCTTCATTTCTTCCTCCACATAATCCAGCTTTTAGGTTGCCTTTGGCTGTCTGTATTTTCCTGCATTCCCAAATGTGGTGTTCTCTCTGGAAATCCTGTATGTTCTGCTCTGAGCGCTGGCAGCAAAGAAGACTTCACTTAAATTCTGCTCACTGAAGCACCAGCTCCACGAGGCCATGAGGATGTGAGTAAATTTTGCTTTGCTGCCAGCACTCAGAGCAAAAAGCTGCATCAAGAGGAAACAACAAAAGCTCTAAGTTCTAAAAGGATTTTCTGAAGAAGAATTAGTTCATTTATATGATGTACCTTACATAATATCAAAAGAAACAGCATAGCTGCTGGGCTATTGGGTTCATGACTCTTTTTATTCTTCATAAGCATTGTAGAAGTTACTGCCCTCAGTCTAACTTACGCCATTTTAGTGTTACGAAACAATTCAGTTTATAAGACTAGAGCTTTAAAACCTCTGTCTACTGTGCTCTGTCTGTGACACTAGATTAGTTAATTAGTAGCATTGCTTCATTTTTCCTTATGTAAACTAACATAAATAATTTTAAACACTGATAACATTCAAAAGATGTTTAGAGATTTTCCTGCATTGGAGAACATGATAACAACTTGTATGGATGTGTCAGAAGTTGAATAAACAGCTCTGTTGGCAGCAAAAATCTGTTGTGGCAGCATAGGTATCATGATACTCTTTGGAGCCCTGGGAAATATTCAGTGGTGGAAATCTACTTCACATAGCTGCCAGTACAGTACTGAATTACTGCGAAATTGGCCTACATGAGTTATCAACAAAAAGTTGAGTTTATACATCCCTTGGTCTCCAGTGACAAAGGTAACCTCTAATTCTGCCTTATAAATCAGGGATCTTTATTGGGATAAGTTATGTCACTCAGAGAATATTTTTTCTGTTTTCCAGCTGAATAACTGCAGCTATTTCTGGCACAAATATGGAACATTTTTGGCTAAAAAAAAATGTGTTCTTCCTCACACCTTACACGAAGAGTCTTCTTCAACCCAGTCTCCATACAGAATTTTTGTAGATTGCAATTGGAAAGCGAACCACAGCCAAAGCAAATTCTTTTCCCAAACCAGATGAAAATTTATGTAAATATTTTTGTGATGTTTGCTAGTCCTTGTCATGTGAGTGATTCCCTGATAGATGATGCAGTCTGCAATGGGACACTTTGGGAACTGAAGTCATATAGACAGAATAAAAAAGTAATTGGCAGAAAGATTCTCTGCAGACTTATGCATGATTTTGGCAGCAGCTGCTTCAATTTTCAGCTCCCTTTCCCATTCATTGCTTCAAAGCAACAGAAGAAATAACCTCTACTCTTGTGTACTTTCCATGATATAATTCTGCCATGGTGATGGAAGAGAAGAAAAATCAGAGTAGTCTAACATAGGAAATGCAACTCCTGAGTTACTTAATAACTGAATGTGTGGGGTTTACAAAGTATATAAATGTAATTTCTTTTTTTTTTTTTTTTTTTTTTTAAACTGTGAGTTTCCCAAAACCAAATTTCTAGAGTTTTGGATCTGAGCCTTTTCAGAATTCGTAACACACAAATGCTGTCCAAGGTGTGATGATGAGCCTTAAGAACTAATTGATGCTGTAAATTATTGTTACTATTCCTAGTACAATAACTTTCAGAAGACTTGCTCCATCTTCGAGTAGGCTACCACTCAATAAGTCATTGCAGTGAAGAAAAAAGTCTTAGAGCAAAATCTAAAATGCCGAGACAAGTAACATTTGAATGAAAAATGACTGTCCCTGTTTATCTGTAGGGATAAGAGGCACAATTTCTGTTGAACAGTTTAAAAGGAATTGTCCAAAAACCCCCTGCTCCCCTCCCTGTTCTCTATATCGAAGTCACTGTAGGCACTTAAGCATCTGATGATGCCTACAGGTTCACAGGGTCTTAGCTGAGCTAAGTATCAGAGTGTCTATGAAATATCTAAACAGGTTTGGATCCACAGGGAGGACAGATCCCAACCTGTGGCCATCAGTTAATAAGAACATTAGGAGTTCAAAAAGAATAAGGAGAGTCTTTTGAATAATGTTGTGAGTCTACCTCAAATTCAAGGTGCCTGAACTGACACTCCAATCAATCCTTCAGGCAGCAGTCTTGACAGACATTAGAGAAGAAGGTTAGGAGAAGCTCACCTCTAAGGTGTTGAGGAAGTGAAGTACACTTAAGGTACACTTAACTCTACCATACTGTGTGACTGACATCATATAGTATTGTTCTTGGCACATTTGGGACTCATACATCAGTGCTTGGACCTGACCAAGACAAGAATCTATTGCAGAAAAGATGTTGAAATAGATTCACTTGAACAAAGATTTGTTAGCAGAGTCCATAGCATTGACTGAAATGGTGAAATAAACGAAAAAACCCAAAAGCTTTGCCTTCAGTCCTAGGCCATCTAGCATGAGACAAAGAAGAAAAGGGAGCTGTTCCCAGATAGGCATCCTCTCATGGGTCTTTTACAATGCAGAAAGGTCCCTACATGGTGCTTTTCCCACAGTAACTATGTAGTTACCATTAAACACACTGACTCCCTTTTGGTAGTGTTTCCTTGTGGTGCTGTTAGTGTTGTCTGGAGCATGCTTTAACAAGAACAGCTGCTGCATGATGGTTAATAGTTGAGGGCTGTGCAGGCAAAGTAGCGGGTACCCTAGTGTGAACCAAAAGCTATAATAAAAAGGTAGGAAAAGAGGAAAGGGAATCTCAGACAGTGGCAGTTCCTGGCTGAGGGATCTAAACACTAAGCTTCAGAGTTAGACTCCAGCTTGCTGGTTACACTGACTCCAGACACCTGCAATGCTCTGTAGTAGAAAATTTGTCTCAAAGAGCCACTGAAACTTAGATAAAACTGTCATTTAGGAGTCTCTAAAGGAATCATGGTCTTTTGACCTTGTTGAATTAATTTATTCCATACGTGCCCTGCAAGGCCTCTTTTGCAGAAATAGTAATGAACCCTTCCTGGATGAGTCCAGATAAGCACCAGGTGGACAAGGTACATGCAAGCATTAAGCCACATGAATGCAAGGAAAGGTACCTGTAATTATCACCTTAAATGTACCCAAAAGAGTGATAAATGAGGTAGGAAGTATTTATTTTCTTTATAAATTAATTGTGAAAGTAATGCTTCCAAAGGTCCTGATGACATTAGCTTTCTTCTTAAATTTCCCTTGACACTGATCCCTTTCTTCTCTTCTCAAAATCAAATTTGTTTAGAACTTCTGGTCCCTGATATTTCTAGATTTTCAATCTTTAAATTTGTTCAGCTAGTTAGAAATAATATCCTTACCACCATAAAAGCCTCAAAAAATTGTGGATAGGGAATCAGAGAAAAATAAAGTATTGAATTATTGAGCAGAGAAAGTAGTCTGCAGCACCGATTAAAAGCAGTGGAAAACATAAGAAGAATTTTATCCCATACAAATGGGTATCTCTGTTTTTAGCCTAAACATCCAAAGATATTGTTTTTAAAATGTTAAATGGAGTGTGAAACCTGCATTTTTTAAAAAGATTTAATTGATTAAAAGGTTTATTACAGTACGTCAAATGCTTAATCTTTAGCATCCCATCCTTTTCTCAGTATCCTAAGTAGGAGCACTTTCACCCATGTAGTTGATTAATGACTCTTAATGGGAGAGAGTTTTCCTTGAGACTTGCCTAAACTTTCTTTTTACTGTTTCTTCTCCCTTTTCGTGTCCCCAAGCTCATCACTTTACATATTTCCTGTATTATTATGCTAAATAATTCCTGTTCAACCTCATTACATACTTTTCATATTGAAATGTTTCCCTAAATTACACTGAAAATTGTTTTTTGGTAAAGTGTGATTAAAAACTATAATAATGGTATTCTGCTTCCCCCAAAGTCTACTCAACACAACAAGAGGAATCAAAAACACTCAACCAATGGGTACAACAGCAGAACCTTTCAAAAAGGTCAGCTCAATGTCTGATATTAACAGTAGTCAAAAAAGAGGTGTTTTGGAGTCTGTTCTTTTTTCTCAGAGCCCCTTCCCAACCCCACACCAACTGCAGCTCTATGCTATCCCAACCCTAACCCTAATCCTAACCCTTACCTTAGACCCACTTAGAGCCTGTGACCAAGGTTTCCAGCCACACACAGCAAGAGGTTCTCAGTGAAGGCTTGCTTTTGCAGTCCATTGTTTTTTCCAGTCCTTCTCTGCTCCAACTGCAGTTTTGCTTCTCTTCTCTTTCCCAACCTTTGCACTACACATTAACAATACACCTAGGACACTGTCTTGACTTGTTTTGAGTCCATGTCACCCATCCCTATCTCATTCCAGCTGCAGCTCTAGCTTCTTTATCTTCCTTATCTATCCCACCTCTTGAGATGAAGTTAGAGTCACTTGTGTGTTTACTGCTGGGAGAATGAAAAAACCTAAAGCTGCAGCTCAAATGGGGCTGGGAAGGGGCTGCCAAAGCAAGTGCTGGACTTCAAAGTTCTCCTGAGAACCTTTACTTCTTGCCACGGACTGGGTTTTGGACTAAGGCCAAGGCCCAGCCTCTGCTCTAGGTTTAGGTTTAGGATTTCTGCTAAAGTTGGAGTTTGGATTAGCATTGGCATTTGGAGAGGACAAAAGCCCAGAGCAGCACCTGAAGTGACAGTCTGAAGGAGCTTTCAGAGGATAGGCACATGGAGGGATTCAGGAACTGTATAAAAACCATGGAGATAGAAATTTTATTGATGCCTTTATAGTTATTTGTATCCCAGGCATTAGGGCTTGCTTTAGGCTTAGCATGAATTTTTGTGTAGCTGAATATGCATAATATTTTGACTGAAAGATGTACCTTAAATGTAAAAGGCATCCTTATGTTGCTTATGTTGTTTTTGACTGGAAGATATTCCTGTCTTGCTAGGAGTTTCATACTGAAACAAACAGGGTGTGCATCAATACATATATTCCTGACAGAAAAATAGTCAATGTAATAGAAGTAGTTTATATCCCAGAAGAGGTCTTTCTGTCTGAGAGATTCCAGATCATGGCAATGGGCATCTGTCATCTTTGCAGGAGCTTTGAAATATTTCTTGTTGCAGTTGGTTTTTTTTCATCCCTTTTTTTCCTTTACAATCATCTCTCCTATTGAATGTGCATCTAACCAGAAAGAGGTTTTGCTGTGTAACGAGCCGCAGTACCACCAATAATTAATGCCATTCAACTTTGCAGCCACGATCTTCTGTTTCCTTTCATCTTTGGTAGCTATTTACCCCTGTGCAAAGTGAGTATAACACTAACAAATCAGATTGCTTCTCAATTTACATATATACAATGTCATTGCTTAGGAAAACAGTACTTACATGAGTAAATGAACAGTTAAACAGCTGACTTACCATTTGCATCTGCAATCATAATAATGGCTTGCATAAAGTAACTGTGAAATTGCGTGTGTGTTTTTGTGAATGCACCTGCCTTATAATTCTCTTCACCTCTGTTGCATGTATACTTGGGAAAATTTAGCATCTAATATGTTATGGTCCCCATTTCTGTTTTTTATTTTAATTACAGTATCTCTATCAACACCAAGTTTACAATTATCTTCCAACTAGCGTTTGTCACATCTTATCTCACCAAATTTAAAAAAAAAAAGGGAAAAAAAAGGAATAAATTTGGTCTGATTTATCTCAATCAGTTACTAAAAAGGATCAGCGTATGGCCATGGTGTAGAGCATAACTAAATGGCAAAATTGTACAGTATTGACGACAAAAGCTTACTCATAAGTAGTTTTAAACAGTTGTGATCTTAAGCATGCTCATTGTTAACTGAGCAAAGCACTTATATAGCTGGCTAAATGCTGTTTCTTTATTTGGACTTAAGAAAAACTGTCAGTGGAAAAAGCTGACCTTTTAAGGGGTCTTCAGTGTCTCATCTGGTTCTATTATACATTACAAAACAATTGTCAGGATAAGTGCTGTGTGCTTACCCTGAATCTAAGCATGCATGCCAAATCAATTCAAAGAGATAAATTATTTGTTCCAAAAGCGTTATCGTTGCTTTTGCCTTCCTGTCTGAAAAGCAACTGAAATAACACAGCTTTTTGGACTTAAGTGGAGATTATACAGTACATTAACTTTGTTCTTATCCTCTGCAGCAAGGTGACTTTAATCCATCTAGGGTCACACAAGGGATGCTTTTTGATCTACTGTATGTTGCTTCATTATTGTTGCTAATAATAATGCTATCTGTAGTAGGTAGATACTAATTTTACATCTTCTGCATCTTGTCTATCTCAAGATCTGTATCAGATATTTTGATTCACACAAGAATCCATCAAACTCAGCATATTCAACTGTTATTGTGATTCCAGTCATGCAAGGCACTTTACTAATTAAGTTTACTTTTGGATAGATCTGGACTTAAATCACATTTCTTCAAACAGAAGTCATGTGTAACACCTATCAGTCTCCTCTGCTTTGCACATTACTGTTCTGGTAATGTCAGTCAGTGCTGATGTCATCAGCCAATGGCAAAACATAAGACACTAGTTAGCTTTATCACAAAATTTCTTTATCATGGTAGTGTCCTTCTAAACTACGTCAAATTATGTTAACTGTAGTGACAAGTTATTGCATTTTTCACAAAAAGATTTCAAAACTCAATGCTAATACAACATTCTTTCTTTATGCCGATGATACTGAATCTGAATCCTACTTGAATATCATGTACTGTATTTGTCTACTAAATAGAGAAACTGATTCCATGTGGAGTACACTTACTGCAGATGCCTTCCCATTGAACATGAGACATTCTGCATTTACAGTTTTATGAAATGTTTCAGTTTCAAATTAATTATAAAGGGGGACAAAAAAGTCTGCCCATTGTTATGAAGACTGTCTCCAATGTAGCAGCAGCTCCATTTGAGAGAGTAATCAGTGATTCCTTTGGGGATATAGTAACTTTTGCCAAGATATGTAGCAGACCTCAAGGAAGCTGACAGGACAAACTGAAATTCAGTGACTGCTTATATAAACAGAAAAGTCTTGGGACTCTTAAGGATTACATAAATGTTAGTGGACTTAATAGAGTCATTATCAACCAGTTTGCCAAAACCTTAGAAAGACAAACTGACCACACCCATTGATCTTTTTTTCCCCCAAGGAAAAAAAACCCAAAAAGACCAATAGGCTTATTATTTTACAAAGGAAATCTATGCAGTTATATTGTCACGCTCTGAACATACTGCCAGGCAATTGGAGACAAGTGTTGGTTAGTGCTTTGGTCACTGAACTGATATTCACGGAATCCAGGTCTAGGTCTAAGGTAATCTGATGTCTTCTCAAGTCATTTAGCATCGTTGCCTCAGTTTCTTCTGTTTCAAATAGGGAAATAATACTTGTGTCTTTGTATGCATTTTACATTTTCTGTTTGTTTGTTTGTTTTATCAAGCACCACATGATAAAACATTCACTCAGTAAGAGGGTTCTTTTAAAGCAAAGTGATTTCATCCTCCGCAAGACACCAGCAATACAAATTTGTTATTAATGTTAGACTGAAGACTTTCTTATTTGGCATCTAATTTTCCAGACCTCAATTTGTGTAGCTTTTAGCAGGGAAATTCCTCTATCCTAGGACAGAGTTATTGCTTCAAAGCAAGCCTTTTGCAACATTTTCACCACTGAATCTTATGTCCTTGTTTGCCTTGTTGAGAGTTGAAAACTGATTCTCTTTAACAATCATTAATCACTTGTAACTTCTTAAAATCTCTCATCTCCATATAGGTAGTTTTTTGCGTTAAAGCGTGGCATATGCATCTCTTGATGTGCAAATGACGATTCTAGAAGAATGTAAAATAGTACAAATACCGGTGAAAATAAGATAGTTCACTTTTTTTTTTTTTTTTTTTTTAATATTAAAAGACAATTCAGAATTTTTGAGATCTTCTTTTTGGCCGTAACATGACAGTGTCTGAGAATACAAGATTCTCACTAAGATAGGAAAGCATAGGTTGCCTCTTTTCCCTTCACTGTCCATCTTTGCAAAAGCACCATGTGCCCATTGTGTCTAAATCCTTGCATTAGGCAGTAGTTGTGCAAAGCAACAAGATCTCCCTTAAGCCTTCTCTTCCTAATGTTGAACAAACACAGCTGTTTCAGCTTCTCATAAACCATGTGTTCCAACTCCCCGGCTATTTTAGTAGCTTATCTCCTGAATTAGTTGCAGCATGGCAACATCTCTCTTATCTCAAGGAACTCAATACTCAATTGCAGTACTGCAGATACAATGTCACAAGTGTCAACCAAATGAGAATTGTCAATTCCCCAGACCTGCTGTCCACACTCTTGATGACACAATCTGGTATGCAATTGGACATCTTCTCTGCAAGGGCAAATTTTTGTTCCATTTTCATGTTCATGTTGTTTGCTACAGAACCGAAGTTTAATGAGCCAAACTCCCATGAACTGCAGATTTATTTCAGCATCAAAAAGATGCCCCAAAACAAACTTCACAACAACAAAAAAAACCCCAAACCAACCAACACAACAATCTTTAATAAGCCCTAGACTGCAGAGGGGCTACTGCATAGGGATCACATGTTATCTTATTATTTGCAGACCATTTGAGATGAATGGGAAGTAGATGGTGTGTTTTAAAAATAACAGATGAAATTTGATATAACTGAGAGGTTGTGTTTCATGATTCATGTGTTGGTAATCTCAACATAAAGTGTCATCTGTTGGTTAATGTCAGCTACTTAAGGATAACTGAATCAAAATCTCTGGGTTAGTCAGTCCAACATGTTATTCTATTCCTGACCACGGCACTAACAAGTTCAATTTTGAGATGCAATCTGAAACAGAAAACCTGGGATGCTACAACACCACACAAACATTTTTAGCCCTGTATTTTATAGAAGCGTTCAAGCACTTACAACACAAAAATGTCAATTTTTAAGTCAAGCCTGAAGTTGAGAGTTGGTCTTGACATAACTAAAGGAATTTGTCAATCAGTAATAAATTCAGTTTATAGAATGCTGAACTGTAACTAATATAGTTAAATTTTTAACAACCTTAGAATTTACTGCTCTACTTCCAGAACATATAATATTTAAAATAATTTGTCAGCTTTTTTTTTGTCACAGATGCCTGATTCACATGTCCACTCTAGTTTACTCTTTTAATAACAATTCTGTGATGAAATTCTCAGCCTCTTTTTGCTTATTAATAAAAATTTGCACAAGAGAGAAGATAACCTTATAATTTAGCCTATGCTTGTTTGGCACCTTCCCACTCATTTTTCTAATAACTATGGGCTCTGTGGGCTTCAGGGGCACAGCTGCCTCACCATGGTCTCCACCACAAGCTGCAGGGGTACCTCTGCTCCAGCACCCAGAGCACCTCCTGCTCTCCACTGACCAGAATGTCTTCAGGGCTGTTCTTCTCACATATTCTCACTCCTCTCTACAGTTGCAGTTGTGCAGCTTTTCCCCCTTCTTAACTAGGCCATCCCAGAGGAGCTACCAATGTCTCCAATGGGCTCAGCTTTGATCAGTGGTGGGTCTGCCTTGGCACCAGCTGGCATTGACTCTCGTCAGACATGGGGGAAGCTTCTGGCACCTTCTCACAGAATTCACTCCTGTAACCCCTCTACTACCAATACCTTGACAGACAAACACAATAAAACCAAAAAGGTTATCAAATTTATTTGAGTAACAAGCTGCACATTTTCTCTAAACATGAACTTTATTTCTTATATTATCAGTGTTTACACTGGAATGTATTCATCAAATCAGACCAGAAGTCTATTTCGTCAAGTATTTTTTATCTTCTTGACTACATATTACACTGAGAGGTATAAAAATAAATGATATAGGATATTATTCTGGTCAAATTTTAATCCTAATTCTGGGAAGGTAACCTAAAGAAAGTTTTTCTAATATCAAGGATTACATATAAGTACCATTGGATTTTGTGGTAATTTGAACCTAAATCCCTGCTGTGTTTTTGTGCATCAAAATTTTCTTCAGTTCTAACTTGTCTAAATCCAATCAATGAAAATCTTTTTCTTCAGCAAGCCTTTTTATTTATTCCCTTTTTACACTATTTTAAAATAAACTATATCGCTGAATCTTTCCAACACTGTTAACACCTACTGTGCTAACCACTAACCCATTCTGCACATAATCTGTCACTACAGTCCCATGGGAAAGCTGATTCCATCACTCAAGGCGGCTTAATTTCCCAAGTATCTTCTCCTAGACTTTTTAAAAATCCATATCTTTCAGCTGATAATTCTTCAAAAGTTCTAAATAATTAAAAGGGACATGAGTTTCCACTAGCAAAGCCATCTGACCTCAGGAGAAGTTGTCTTATTCTACATATTTAATACTTAGAAACATGATGTGAAAAATTAATACAGCACTGTAATTATAGACATCAGCCAGATGTCAGATGCATGAGAAATGTGACTATACCTGTGCTTTGGCACTCTGATGTGGTAACAGATTTTCAAAACAGCTCTGCTAGCAGATTTGTATGTATCACTTCGATTACATTTAGGGTTCATGTGTCCACAGTGACAGTCAATAGGTTGTCCTCTTATTGCAGCAAGGCACGTTTCTGCACCTACCCTTCTCTTCTGCATTGTACACAAGCATTTACATGTCTTGATCAAAGACACAGAGCAGCAAAAATAATTTTTTTCATTACTAGTAAAAAGTTAAGGAATGTGGGATTTATCTGGGCTTGTCTTAGCCTGAGCTGATTTTGCTTTATTTTAGAAGTGTGTAGATGTAGTAGGTAACAAACATCACCCTTTTCTCCTACTTGGAAGAAAGAAATAGCTCTTTTAAGTACGGTTTTCATGCCCCCTACTTCTTACAGAAGCCTGGAGTTGTTGCTTTTAGAACCTGGAGGGGTATTATAAAAGTGCAAGTAGCATTAGAGAAAAGGGGTAGGTACTAGGAAGATACATAATTTCCCGTAGTATTATTCTGTAATAATTATACCTGGATGTTGTAATTTGATTTCACATCAAAATATAATCGGGCTAACAATAAGTTTATAAGTATTTATCTAAGGCACATTCCCTTTTTTTTTTTCTTTTTCTGATAACAAGATTTTAGTACAATACATGAACAAACTAGCCAAAAGCTCACTGTGTACATGCCAAGCTTTGAAACCTTAAACAGTTTCATTGACAATAAAAGTGACTGTTTGTGTTCAGCTACACAGGTGTTCAAGTTGGGGGTTTGTTTGTTTTTTTGCTAGTTTGCTTATTTGTTTGTTTTTGGTTTTTTGTTTTTGGTGTTTTGGTTTTTTTTTTTTTATTTTTTATTTTTTTTAACTGAGTCTTAAGAGAATAATGCTAACTCTTAATGGAAAATAGACCTCTACTTCTAGCAAGTGCCAAATGTTCTTGTTCAGAATGCTGGAATCACCCTGATGAGTAGTATCTAGGCTTGAATCACTTGATAAATTGCAAGTGCTATTTTTCATCAAATGCCCTAGCAGCTCTGTCAGTGTTGTTTCCTCTTTTTATCTTTATTTCTTTATTCTTCTGCCTTTGTTTCAATTATTACAGTCTTATTTTCACTCCCTCCCCCGACATTCTTTGATATACAATCATTATAAATCATTGAGAGTTTTGTAAAGTTCTGAAAGTTTTTTTTCCATTTTACTACAGTTAATATCTCAATACAAAAGTTATGTCAGATCCCTTGTGTTTGCAAAGGATGTAGACTATGACATAACCTCATACAATTCCATGGAAATGGTAAGAGCAGATGGGACCTGTAATCATTAGTCAGAAAGAAAGAGCCCAGATCATATCAGTAAGCAAAGCTGCCTTGCTGTTATTGTTAAAGTGATTTTTTTTTTTTTGTGGTGACTGAACCCTTGTTGAGGATCAGGGTCCAGTTACATGAAGTGCCACACCAACATACAGCAGATGTTCAGAAAGCTCACATGATGCGCTGTGACCAACAGCAAAATACGTGCAATGTTTCCTTTGAAATCATGGGGAAGGAGGGGCTGTAAACAGCACTTCACTTTTTCTTTGTTAAAGGTGCACCTTTTGCTATGAAAAGGATTTTCAGCAGTGAGTATTTTTCATTTTAAGGATTTTAAATGTTTTACACATGTCCAATGTCTTCCTTGCTTGTGAAATCTTTCCTAATGAGACTATTTTCCAGGCAGATGTAAATACTCAAAAAAGACAAGTAAGAAATGTGGTGATGAAATATGGATAGTTACAAAGGCACTGAGTATCTGGTGTTGGATTTAAAACTGTTGCACAGTGAGCATGCTGTGGTTGTTGTGGGGGACTTCTAAGTAAATTTTTCCTGTTGTAAGTGAATCCAGTGATGATGCCAAATATAATGTCTCCTCTTATCAATACTATGTGCATGTTGTGTTTACTCTGTGCACAGAGATCACATTGAACTTAAACAGAGGAAATATGGCAGCATATAGAGCATTGGATCTAGAAGACTTTTGAATGCTGTTACCAATCAATCAGGAACAGATGCTTGTTTTATGGAACTTTTTGTTCTTCAGCTGTGTTAGAAAATTCCCATTAGTAGTGAAGGCTGACTTACTTTTATGCACAAGGACATTTGATGACTTCACAGTTCCTGAGAAAATTTTTATTGTAAATTTTTCATAATTGGAATGAAACTGCCCTTATTTTAGTACTTGGAGTTGTCAAAATGTAGAAAAATGGGTGTATGTCTTCAGACTTCTGACCAAATCCAAAACCTCCATGCAACATCATCAGCACAGGCAATCCATGTCTGGTCTTCCACATGGATGTTAAATCTCATGTTACATTATTATGCTGTGGGGCAGATTTCTCTTCTTGTTAACTGCTTTTGGGTTGTTTCAGCTTGCTTAATTGTTGTTGTGCCCAGTAACTCTTACTGTCATGTGGTTTATTTGCTAATTTCTCCTTAGATGGAGTTTCTGTATTCCAAAAGCCTATGCTTTTCAGCACTCTTCTCTTGTTTAATTTTCGACAAATTGTTGGTAGAAGATAGCAAAGGAGATAAAATATCTTTTAAAATGTCACTGATACATTCACCATACACACCCTAGGAACTGTCATTTTATATTTAAATGAACTTTCTTAATACTAGGACCCTAGAGGAGTTCTATGACAAAAAAGAAGCTGTGACAAGTAAGTACCTTCTAACTATATATTTTTTTATATATATATAGTGGCAGTCATTTGTGGATCAATTTTTGGACCAGTTTAGGTACTGATAGAGCTTGAGTGTCTGTTTGTAGGGCTGGCTAGTAGTATCTGTTTCAGAGCTGGAAATGAAGTTTAAAAGAAAACCAGTGAAGGAGATTGTACTCCCTACTCCCCAGGACCTTTTCCCTTTTTTTTAATGTTCTTCATAACTTGAGCAGAAAACAAGAAATGTGAGATTTTCTGTACAGTGGCAGTATCTGAAATGTTGTACTTTAGGAAAATCCAACATGGAGCTCTTCAAATATTTATTACTACTCTCTGTCAGTCTTACTGTGGGTTTCCCTATAGGATGGCTGGCATGTGCAGGCAGCTCCCACTGGAACCATGGGAAGCATGGCAGCCCAGTCAAGTGTACAGGTAAATCAAGAATTAGAAGAGCTCTGTTTTTTGGTGGGTTGCCAAAAGAATAGGAAAGTGGCATCCTGACAGTGCAAATTCCTGAGCTGTCTGCTAGCTGAACTGATGTGAGACGGAGTTTTTAGCAGTGGAATGACTTGAATATCTGCAACAAGATTTTTCTTTTGAATAATACAATTTTCCAAAGAACTCCAGTCCTTGAAGTTTACAGTCTTCAGCAATTTCCCCCTTCCCCCAAATAATCCCCCTACCAGCAAATACTTTTATTCTCCAGAATAAAATTTTGTATAAGAAAGTCAAATATGTGGTCTTCTGTATTCTCAGGTGTGTGACTTACATGCTGAACTATTTAGTCCGATGTACAATAAATATTTCATTGTTTATTTAAAGTAGATCTTCTCCTGCCAGTCACCTGAAGAGCTGGAAGGAGACAAAAGTTCCATAGATGAAAGGAAGAATAATCAGATGACATATTTAAAATAAAATATTTTCTATTCTGTGTAGATTGCCTAGCTTTAATGGTATAAGCAGTTCTAAATAACTCTTGTTCAATTTAATGAGCTTATTATATTCAGAGGTTTGGGGGTTTTCTTCTTTTTTTACAGATATTTTTTCCAGGGCTTGCTATTCCTAGCCATCCATAGACCACAGGACACATAGATATTAATGAGAGAGGTTGATGCCCTGTGTCACATACAATCTCAACATCTTGATCCAGTCGTACAACTTTGTCACTGTTGTATGAAAGTTCCTGTTGAAAGAGAAAAATTGAATATATGAATTAAATTCTGCAGGTTAATAATTTGCCTGCTTGCACTTTTTATGTTTTCTGCAGACCTATCTCCAATAAAATATTAATTTCTAGAAGTTATTTTAGGGGCCAAACCAGCAAGGACATTGAAGCCTCACAGATTCTCAGGATGCCTCATGATATGGTTGGGTGCCCATCTACTGAAGTTCATTGTGATATCTAATTACATTCAGTAGGAGACTCAGAAGGTTTAAAGAATTTTTCTGCATTTGATCAAATTAATGTAATTTCTGTTAGAAAGGAATGTATTGAGCTCTTGTCTTCCTGAAGAATTAAAACCACAAAGAATTATTTATATAGATTTCTCAAAAGCAAAGTGTTGATGAACTTCCTTAAGGTCCCTGGACACAACAGTAGTGGTGGTTTACACATTCCTGGCCACATCCAGCCATCACAGCCATCCTGGCCTCACTCAAGTCCCATGACCACGAGGTTTCCAGGTCCCTGCAGGGAGCCCTAAATGGGCTTTTGTTGTTATTCTGCAGTTGCCAGAATTGTGGCTATGTTTAGCTCTTCTGACACACTGCTGGGAAACTGGGTGATCTGCTGGTAAATGTGCTTACCTCTGTAGGAAACCCACCTGCTTCTGTCAAATAGTGCATCACATCCTGTTCTTCTAGAGCACTTCTACACTGATGTAACAGTCCAACGACAAATTTCAATCTAGCTCTACCAGTAACAGGAAGATCATTAAAAGCTGTGTTTTGTCAATATGCTCAGAGCTTCAGTTCAGCTAACTCTTCCAGTAGTTTGCAGGGATAGACACAAAGTCAGGATTTCTCCTTTTACTAAAACAAAATAAAGAAGTAAATCTGGACAGAAGACCTGAACTTTCAGGTTTAAACAAAAAAATCCTGCACACCCAGAGTTTTGAGGCACTATGACCCACTGCATCAGTCACCGTGAGTGTTCAGCCAGTAGGAGTTAGATGAGACTTGAGGAATATATCTTACTGTCATAACATCCTAAAGAAAATTTTGTCCTTCCTGAATATGTTTGCGTTTCTCAGATTTCCAGAAAGGATTGGTCCTTTCTCAGTGCATATATATACTCACTTAGTGCATGTAAAAACATTAGTGAGATTATTAGCACTTGTATTGTTTTTGCTAGGAGAATGAAGAGCTGTCTCTCATAAAATGAACTTCCTCCAACTTCTCTGCAGTGTTTGCTACATCTTACACTTTCTGAGTGACAACGGTTAGAGTTATTTTAAGCTTGTCACAAATTAACAGAGAATTGAAGTCCCTCTTGTTAATACAGAAACTAATGGATCAGGCCAGGTTCTGTGCTGATGTTAATTGCTCCGTCTCTATTTGAAGTCAATAGCACTAAATTAATTCCTGATAACAGAGGAGTCAACCTTTCATTTTCCTTTTGACATGCAAGCATTGGTTGTGCTGAGTGGAAATCTCATTTGTGAAGTTTTACAGTCCTGGGCTGAGATGCTTTTTATGCTAGGACGAGAGATCTTATTTCATATTCTCTTCTGTGGCTTTTACTGTAAAGTAAACCCTCCCAATTCTATTCTACCTTGTTTCAGTTTTTAAAAAAATTTCAGTAAGATTTTAGAAAGGAAGAGGTGTGTCTTTTCCTCATCTTGTCTCCATCCTTCACACGTAGTTTTTCCCATCACACCTCTATTTCTAGTAGGCAATCTTTTGTACTCATATTTGAATTTTCTGTTTTCTTTATTTTCCTCTTTGATTTTGTTTCAGGACTCTTACCAGCAACCACATTCTCTGGTTTGCTGAGGTATGATTAGAGTTTTATTTCTAGTTATTATCTTGCTATGCGAATTTTCCTAGAATATCTATCATCTGGAACTTCATGTAGTAATTTAAGATATTTCCATTTATATTCCTTGCATTCTACCCCCTTTCTGTTGATCTTTGCCACAAAGATTCAGAAGTAATTGTTGGTAAGAATAGAATCTTTCCTATAGTTATGAATACCCAGTTAGAAGTATTTACCTTAAACAAGTCAGGCATTTCACCAATAACAGATCATTGAAGTTATACTGTTTACTTATTATATGGCAATAAATTAACGTATATATCTGTTTACTATCTACATCTGGATCCTTCCTGAATTTAAAACTAAGGTTTAGTTACAAAATTAAATTTTGTTTGCAAAATTCTTATAGTTCTTAGACACTTCTTTGAAGAATAATAGTTTCCTGAAGTTAGTGAAAAACAGGATCTCTGGAAGGGTTTGATTAGGACTGCCTTTTCTAGGGCACTTAGCTGTCAGCTGCAAAATATTTCCAGGGGAGATAAAAGATTTAGATCATTTTAGTGATCTAATTCATTGAAAAGCCCTGCAACCAATTTTACTGGCACATACTATATAAGGACAAAGGAGGAGGTCCCTGAAGGGAGAATAGACTTCAGAGCAGAGGTAAGGACAAGAGGCTTAAGTGACCCAGGGCAGCACAAGCATGCAAATTTCTTAAGTTTGCATAATTTTCAACACAAAATGTAAACATATCTCGAACCTTTAAACATATGCACCCTCTAGAGCATGTGGTTCTTGGCAGGCTTAAGCATTCTGGGTAGCCTAGGACACCCTCATGCATATCCAGACTGCATGGCAGCAGTGAGGTCCTGCATTCACACACAGAGCTTTTCAATTCCATTTAGTGCTTAAGCCTCAGCTGTTGTGTAATATTTACCTTTAAAGGCATGTTCACTACTGAATGAGGAAAAGGACAAAGAAAACTAAGAGCTTATGGTCTTCTAGCACCTTTCCATAATGGACGATCAGAGTGTCCATAATGGACACTCTAGAACTTTCTCTGAGTCATAGAGAAGTTCAGACTATTGAACTGAAAGAAACCTAAAATTATACACTTGTATATATATTCATATTTACATGATTATGCTCACATAAGCTCAAGCAACTTGAGTGAAATAAATTTCCTTTATTGTGTTTCTTGCATTTTGACAATGTTTAAATAATAACTGAACCATGTAAACTAACCATCAAAAATTATCACCGCCTTGAAATCAAACCACAAAAATTATCTCTTCTTAATAACTAGTGTTTCTTCAAAGAAAATACTAGGCCATAACCTTTTTATTCTCATATCTTTTCTTAAGTTGTACAAAGAGTTTGGAGAGAGTGTAGGCGAATGAGGACACACATTTGAAGGAAAATGTGAGGGAGTTGTCTTTGTTGCTTGACAGCCATGGTTACATGAAGAGGTTAAAATGTGACAGATTATAGTGAAGAAGTAGCACAGTGCCTAAAAGAGAGGTAGCCTCGTCCCAGTAATGACAGCTTCATCCTTAGATAAGCAGGCCCTCCTGAGGAAAACATGCTAATTTTTCCTCATATTTTCAATTTTATGAATTTATGACCTGCTTGTTTATTCCCAAGTAATATTTGTCATTCAGACTCCTGCTTCAAGCCTCACCTTGTCATTTATGTTCTAATTTTAGAAGGAAACTGATCTTTTAACAGTGAATGAAGATTGATTAATTTTGCAGTTCTTTTTTTCATAGGTTTTGATCCAAGAAAGCTGCACATCAGTAGAATTGGTCATGGGTCCCAAATAAAAGGAGACATGAATACCTCAAACCTTCCATTTTGTAACCCTAGGAAGGAGGTGGTGTTGCAGTTAGAGCAGAGTTCAAGCAGAGAGTGAGTTCTATCTATTATACAATGTTGAGAACAGAACAGTCTTCAGTAGAATATTTTGTTTAGGGAAAAAAAAAAGAGTTTCTTTCTGAAAAAATTATACCTCTGCTCTATTTAAATCCCTTTTTATTATTCTTCAAGTATCTGTCTGTATCTGAGTTGTGGCTAGACTTCTTCTATCCTTTCTTTATAATTTTTTATTGTTCATTCTTTGTTTTTTGCTTTTCTCTCCCTCTCTGAAATTCAGTAAATATAGGGCAGTAGGAAGAGAAATAGCACCTAATGAAGTGAATTTGATCAATGACTGTGGTATTGTTTAATCAGTCTTAGTATAGAAGTGACAAAAGGTGGCCAAAGTGATACCAGACTTTCTGAAGAAACAGAAAAGATCTGATTAAACTAAGGGTCAGTGAATCTAGCTTTTATACTAGATAGATGTGTGGATTCATACAGCATTTTAGGCTACTTAGCTGAATAACCATCTAAATGCCAATATCTTTTTGTATATTAAATAAATGTTAAAGACTCTCCTAGAAAGAATGTAGAAATATGAAATTCTTTACTTAACCAGGCAAATACACTTTATACTGAGTGATAAGTATGCTATGTAGTAGAGTTAGCAGAGAAATGGTTAGATGTTATCTGAAGGAAGTCTCTCTATAGGGAGAATTCTTATTTCACATGTCTGCTGGGGGTCTTCTGAAGTCAACAGCATATCAGTAGGGATGATCAAGCTAATATTGTTGAAGAAATGAAGCTGCCGCAGGAAATAAAGAAGAGTCCCCTCTTAGGTCAGCAACTGTTTAAAAGATATGGAACAGAGAGTTGAGTATATACTTGGTTTTGACAGCAGAAGAAAGTTAGAATTGAGTTCCAGGTGCTATGCAGCATATTTTGAAAGAGGTGGAAAAAGGATGAATATGGAAATAAGAGAGTTTATATATAATTCAAAATTATTTGAACCAGAAAAAAAAGTAAAGCTGCCTGTCAAGAGTTTCAGAAAATCCTCATGCTAACTAAATGGTACAGTGACAAAAATGCAGTGACATTCACTGTCATAAATGCAAAGCAATGTAAACGAATAATACAGCCTGTGATAGTAGACAGGTAACTAGGACTAAAGCTATTATAAACTCCAAAGAAAAAGAAAGCTTCCTAGTATTTTTTAAAAAGCCTAGAAGAGGAATGAAGTGAAGCACAGATAACTTCTCTTTAAATCTTTCAGCCCTTAAGAGAATCTGAAGTGAAACTCTAGTTTTGACTGTATTTTTTTGGCTAATCCTAAAGAGGAGTATGCAGCATCCACATATTCTTCACTTATAGGACCATGAAGCTGGAAAGAGATTTTGGTTAATAATAGTTTAGCTCCAAGGACAGAGGAGATGCTTTTCAAAGCTTCATAAGCAGCAGCTGGGTTCCACATCTCCCTGACTTAAAGTAGAGATGAAGTGCAATATAAACATATGTGTCTTTATTTACCTCCTCCCCATAACCACCTACACACAAACCAACCTAGTTTCTTATCCACATTGTGTAGGCACAGAATGGGAAAATATCTCCTGGGAGACACTCCTGCTCTCTCCTTGCAAGAAAGGGGGAAGTCTTTGTTGTTCCTAAGGTGCTCTGACTGCAACTGCTCAGTAACAAACTAAGACTTTGCCCTGGCAAGAGACTTACATATCCTACTTCTGTCACAAGTGAAAACCTAGGTCAAATGCCTGGGTGCCAGCACATTCACGAATATCAGCCTCTCCTGACAAGACTTGTTATCTTCACTTAGCTAATGAGCATAGCACTTTCCCTCTTCCCACCTTACCCCCACCTCCAGACCGTCAGATTTCAAATGGATGAATTAGCTTCCCTTGCTAAACAACTTAGAATTTTGAGTTAAGTATTATCAAAACCTTCTTCAAAGATACTCGCTAGCTTTCCATAAGAGGAAAATATGGTTTTAATCATCAAAATGTATTAATACCTCCCAAAAGCTGAATAATAGGGTTTTTTTGGTTATCTAGAGTCTATGGAAAAGAAACATTTCATTTGACCTGAACTGATTGTATTCAACACCAAATACTTTATTTCAAGTATTTTTTAAATGAGAAAATATTACCAGTTGGATCAAAGGACATTACAATACAAAAAAAAGTTTTTTTAAAATCAGTCTTTTCATTTTGAATTTATTTTGCAGTTTTTTTCCAGGTAGTTTTAGAGTGTAAAAATGGAATGACTATGCAATGTTATTAAATATTTTGCTCAGGAAAAGAAAGCAGTGGTTGTAAAATCTCACTATATTTCAGTCTCTCTCATCCTTAGAATCTACCATTAATAATAATTTTTAGAAGATAAGACTTTATTCCAAGTTTCCACCTTGGGGGAGTTTTCTTTTTATCTTGGCATTGCAAACCTTTGAAAAGAAGCATTTCGAATGGAAGGCATGACAGATCTTTTAAATGGAATATGCAGCTACTGAGCTCCACACTGTAATTACTGTCATACTGAAGAAGGTTAAATATTTATGAAGAATATGCTTTTTATCACTCAGTCTAATTTTTAAACCTGAATTCTGTAATTGCATTGAAATGCCAATAATCAAAGGGGGGTTCCTTCTTGGCAGACATAAGATTTTCACTAGTCTCATTAATTTGTGAAGCATGGACAATGTAAGGATATAAACAAAGTCTGCGTAGTTTTTTTTTTCATTTTGGACCAAAATTAAATTGAAAGCAGTTCTGCCAAATAACTTAGGCAATGCCTATTTTTGGGGGGATTTTTTTTAGTTTGTTTGTTTGTTTGTTTCTTTTCCCCAGGGATTGGAAATTGGCCTTCCCTCCTTTATGTATACTGAGGTTTATGTTCAGTTACTTTGTGAATTTCTTCCTCCCCAGATTTGGCTAGGCTAAATAGCAAAGTGAAAATTAATCTGATAGTCTTAGTAGCATATATTGCTATATTGAAATCATACAGTAAACTCTGAAGAGTTTCATGCCAAAATTTACTGCATGACCCAAATTTCTCTCATGCTTGCACTTCAATAAGTTTGTTGAAAGTATGTTCCAAATTCTAGTTTTACAAAGGCTATTGCAGATACCTTTCACCTAATTTTGCAATCCTATAATCAAATTACTAATCAATTTAATACATAAAAATATTTCTGTTTAATAATTTGATAGATTCACATTAAATCCCACCATTTCATGTAATAATTTTGTACAAATAAATCTAGAATATTTGTCTGAAAAGATATACTAGAAATCTTGCCCTAAAGGATGTATATACTGTGATTTTATAGTTAAGCGGGCTTTTAAAAACTCTTCATTTGTATTTTGAAATATTGGTTTGTTGTTGGGAAACATTGGGGAAAACATTGCTCTTGTCTAATATGAGCTCTAGACAGGAATCTAACACCTAAGCGTACATCTTGATCAAAATTCTGCGTACACAAAACCTGCTTAAACCAAGAGGCATCCAAATGTTTTCTCATCACTTGGTAGTTCCTCAGGTGTGATTCATACAGTCTTGTCATTCGTGCAGGCCAAGAATGGACAAGTTATGCTAGCAAGTCAGAAGTAAAGCAGAGTAATGCCAAAGTTTTTGGCTTGGCAGAGGAGGAACTTGTTCCTGAATGTCATTCAAATGAAGAGTTACTGAATTGGGTCCCCGTCAGCATTGCTTTTGAGCTCTGGAGGACAGGTGATGACAATCTGGTCACCTTTTATTTTAAAAACTTGGGGCTAATACACTTACCTAGGAGATGTCATGGTTTAAGCTCGGCTGGCAGCTCAGCCCAACGCAGCCACTCATTCACCCCTTGACCAGCAGGATAGGGAAGAGAATTGGAAGGGTAAAAAGGAGAAAATTTGTGGGATGAAATAAAGGCAGTTTAATAGGTAAGGCAAAAGCTGCAGACACAAGCAAAGAAAAGCAAAACAAGGAATTCATTCACCACTTCCCATGGTCAGGCAGCTGTTCAGACATCTCCAGAAAGGCAGGGCTCCATTACACATAAACGGTGACTTGGGAAGACAAATACCATCACTCTGAATGTGCCCCCTCTCCTCCTTTACATGCTGTGCAGGACACCATATGATCTGGAATATCCCTGTGGCCACATCTGTGCTGGCTGTGCCCCCACCCAACTTCCAGTTCACCCACAGCTTCCTCACTGTTGGGGAGGTATGAGAAGCAGAAAAGGCCTTGATTGTGTGTAGGTACTGCTCAGCAAAAATTAAAAGCACAGCCCCACACCAGCTACTGTGAAGAAAATCAATTCTCTCCCAGGGAAAACCAGCACAGAGATGCCGCTCACTTAAGAGAAAAGGAGTTCTAAGTTTGATTCTTGATTCTATGCTATTTGTTATATTTAGTAGGAAAAAAAAAAAGATAACAAGAGGAACAGAAGAAAAGCAACTGCAATAGAATTATATCAGAGTGTAGCACAAACCTACTTTCCCTAAAGTCTTTCAGATGACTGAAAAATGATGGTGTGCTTTTCAACATGACAGCACAGCTTCTATCAGAGGCTGATGGGACCCACAACCATCTGATAAGGGTTCTCCTTCTGGAGAAGCAATGAATGATGCTGAACCCACTCAGTCTAGAGAGAGTCCTCTACCTCACAAGGTATTCAAGTCACTGGGACAAGATGAGAGGTTAGTTTAATTGAACTCTAGGTGCCTACTTTTGAAGTGAAAACTACCTCAACTACCTTAGCAGTACATTCACCTCAACTACCTTAGCAGCACATTCAGTATGTGATTAATCTTATCCGAGAGTATATGTCTGAAGAATGTCAGGTCAGTCAACCCTCCAAATGTTTCCTTCTTTTTATCAGCTGGAAAGGAACAGACACAACCATTTAAAGCTGTATGAAAAGAATTCTACCCAGTGGTATTCATAGGAACACTATGGCATAGCTTTGTTCTAAAAGAAAACAAGTCCTCCTCAGTTGTGTGAAAGGTATGTCCTTGTCCTTGGGAGAATGTGCTGGACCCTGCTTCCAGGAGAATGGGAAGGACCATACTCAGAGTAATAGAAGTGCAGTGTTTTCTGATTGGTAGTTAAATCAACTTTCTATTAGCAGTGCAGGGTAGCTCTTCTGAGAGATCTAAGTCTTATTGTGCATTGGACAGGGAACGTTGGGAACAAAATTCCAGTGAGAGTTCCATTCAGTGAAGCATTTACACTGTAAGTAGGACTGGTTTTTCACAACTTACACAAAATATTGTAGGGGCAGAAAGTGTCAGTAAAACTGAGTCATGAGGCATCTTGTATTTAAAAAATAATATGCTTTTTTTCATTTGATTACCTTTTAACTACTTATAATTGGAAAAATAATTGGTATTTGCAGAATACATTTCCTTCTATTCAAGCTATAAATCTGGAAATACATAATTTCAGAATACGGTATGAATTTAGTATTGACTGTCTATGACTCTTTCAGTGTTGTTCTGTTGCCAACCTGTATGCAGAGAGTTAAATCCTGGGAAATGGCAACAGTGTTGTTAAAGAAGTGGGTTATAAGGTAGAACAATGACACAGATAAGGCAGCCTAAGGTATACAACTTCAAAGAATTTTAGATATGAGTGGCTGCTGGGCTATTGGGAGACAAACTGGCTCCGTGTAGGCTAGAGCAGGGTACTCTTCCTAGGGCTATGCCTGGATTCAGCAGAGATCTGAAACTTCAAAGACTTTGGAAAAGGGGAGGGGCATGAATAGGTTAAGAAAGGCTAGGAGGGATGAATCAATGGAAAGCTGACAGTCAGATTGCAAGAGACATGGGGAAATATTATGTATGGTGAGCTGAGTGGGGTATTGAGGTTTTTTATTTTGTTTTGCTTTGCTTTACTTCCAGGAATGAGGTTAGTTCAGTCCATGGAAAAATCAAAGCTTCACACAGGTCTGTAGATGTCCCTATCTTTCAGGAATTCATGTTTGCTTCTTGTTTTGCAGGTGCAATCATACAGCTATGAAGCCATTGAGAATGTAGAGATATGTTTGAGAAACAGTTATGACCAATGTTTTATTGAGAGAGATAAATCCTGTGAGAGATTAAACTGTGGAATCCCACTCGAGAGAGATGGAATAAAGGTCTATCAGCTTTGATGTATATTCTGGAAAAGAAAGAGAGTTTCATATATCTATTAGCTGTGACAGTGACATTCATAACTGTTTCTCCAACATTACATTAAAAAGAGAAATTAATAAATCTGAATATTTTCCTCAAAAAAGGCAGACTGAGGATGGGTAAGATCATGATAGACAGTTTAGATTGCATCTGTTTTGTTCAGAGTGACCTTGTACGGAAGTGGTGGTAGCACAAAAATTAAAACATCGCATAATTCAATCTTTGTTATTTACTCTCTATTAATTTTATTTTTCTATCTATTCTTGATCCAGTAAAAGGGTTTCTTGTAAAGGTATTTTTCCACATCCTTTGCTGCTTACATTCACAGGTGGATAAAGGTTTAACTTTGAACTTCTTTTATAGTCTTGTATTACACGTATTGCTAATCACCTGCTAGCAGCTGTCTTTAGGTAATCACTTGTGGATATTTTTTTTTGCTTCCTTAGTTTCCTGTAGAACATGATTTGAAGGGGTAATGAATGTTGAACCAGATTGCTACATTCTGAAAAGTACACCTAAAATAAGAGGGTCTGGAGGGGAAGCCTTATGAGGAGCAGCTGAGGTCACTTGGTTTGTTCAACCTAGAGAAGAGGAGACTGAGGGGAAACTTCATTGCAGTTACAACTTCCTCATGAGGGGAAGTGGAGGAGCAGGTACCTATCTTTTCACTCTCATTACCAGTGACAGAACTCAAGGAAACAGCTTGAACCTGAGTCAGAGGAGGTTTTGGTTAGATATCAGGAAAAGGTTTTTTGCCTGAAAGGTGGTTGAGCACTGGAACATTCAAGAAGCATTTGGACAATGCTCTCAGCACATGGTGTGATCCTTGGGGTTCCCTGCACAGGCCCAGAAGTTGGACTCAGTGATCATGATGAGTTCCTTCCAACAGAATATTCTATGATTCTATGATATTAACTCTACTAAGACAATATTAATTTTCTTTAAATGTACTAGCCTAGTCTCCTTGCTCTTTGAAACAACTTACATGGCTTAGCATTTGAGAGGAGTCCCTGTTATGTCTCTAACAAGCAACTCATCTGGGTTCTTTCACTCCAGTTACATTCCTTCAAATATCACTGATTTGAAAGGCACTGGGAGTTGGGAGTAAATTGGAGTAGTGGTAAATGTTAGAATGATATGATTTAATAGGTGTAATTTACAAGATCTGGGGACAAGCTCTTTGTTTTCCAAAATATCTTCACAGGGATCCTTAAGAGGAATTCTATTGTTTCATTTTCATAATCCCCATCAGTTTTCTTACTTAAGTACTCATGCAATTTGTAAAGAATAATGGTGAAGTACCTGTAGTTTCTTTTTTATTCTGTTTTGGAACCTTACTTGATGACATTAATGCAAGCATGTTCTAAATTGCACTTAGCAGAAAGTATAGCACCAAAAAAAAAAAAAAAACCACAAACAAACAAACAAACAACAGCAACAAAAAACAAAACAAAACAAAAAAACACATTATGTGACTTACTTTGCAAGTAAAGCTCTTAAGGGTTTTATTGTACATCATGTGGACATCTGAAGTAATATTGTCAAGGATACTTAGACATTGTTTAAATCCTGTACATGATTTTTACAGCCAATTAGGAAGAAGAGCAATAGGATGTAATTTCTGCAAACAGTACTGTAAAAAGTATGGCATATTGTATTACATACCTCTTGAAAGAAGACATGAGGTACATCTTGCTAGCAAGTATATAAATTTTTAAATTATTTGATACCAGTGTATTTAGGTGAGACATTAACTTTCATACTGATGCTCACTACAAAAGCTAATCAGAATATGGCCTTGTTTATTTTATTTATACATTTATATTTAATGTATATATTTATATTTTTATTTATGTATTTATGTATTTATATATTTTTTATATATATATTTATATATTATTTTATGTGTCCATTAACTACAGAATGGCAATTTACATTTTCTGTATTTAATCTACAGAACAGCAAACAGTCTACAACCAGATATGTTCAATTACTCTCAGTGATTTACCTCCTGCAAAAGTAAAGTTTGTATAGACACTTAAAAATATTCAAAAGCTTGATCCTTTCAACAGTTTATTATTTTATTAACAAACATTTTATATTGCTATATTTTATGTAATTTTTTTCTTTCGTTGTTTCTTTATTAGAAAATAATGTGGTCCCATCTTTAGCTTAACTTAGCTCAATCTATAAATCTAATAGTCATTGACCTCATTGCTGCAGCACCTTTTTCTTTCTGCATGATATTTCCTCCCCCTTTTCGTGATTTCTATAGAAGCAGGGCAAGACAGCCCTTTTCCAGTGGCACCCAAGTTCACCTGAAGCTACATTTTCTTTCATGAATATTTTTTTCCCAGATGACAATCACAAGTGACCTTAGCACACACTTAGTATGAACAGCACCACCATGTCTCAGTGAGACTGTATCTTCATGATTTTGAGACAAAACTTCTATTAAGTTATGCAGTTAATAAAGCCATCACAAGAAAAGAATGAATTAAAATGTCAGTTTGTTGTGGGATAGCTCCTAATGACCATTTATAAAGTTTGGGTTAACTTTCACCTTTTCCTCCTGAGCTAACCTACATTTGATGGTAACATCATGTGCTCTCATGAGGGCACTGCTTGATCTAGAGTAGACTTAGGAAAAATAGTTAGAGATTCCACAGTACTCCTTTGGATGTGTTGTAGGCAGAGTCGATTCTCTTCCTTCCATGAACATGAATATGAATTATATAACAGTAAAAAAACAATCAACCAAAAATGTTTAGGAACTCTGCATTTCTGTGACCTCTTATCTAAATTACAACTGATATCTGAGCATAACTATGGCCTTGATTTGCAGTTCACAAAATCCTTTCTCTGTTCACCTTGTCCATCATGTGAGAGACCTCTCTTATCAGATCAGCATAATCCTTCAGACATATTTTGTTCAGTAAAGGGCAGTGGCTGTGTTTTTTTATTGCTTCCTAAACTAGCATTTTAGCCTGGACACTGAGATTAGAAGGTATATTTTTTTCTTGATTGTTCATGGATGCTAATAAATTGTTAGGAGATGATTAATTGGTGTCTTTCAAAGGAATGATGACTGTCCTTATGGTCCACATCTTATAAAACAATCTGCACTTGTCTGCTTTATCTTGTCTGCTTTATCTTGTCTGCTTATCTTGCCTACATGAGCAATTATGTCTCAGTAGCAACTTCTGCATACTCTTTTTGTTTTGAAGTATGAAATGGAGTGAAGGAAACTGGCATTTCCTTTTCATGAGGCATTCACTAAATATACTAGAAAAGGCAAAAAGCCCAGTAACTTCTTTACTACTAGACAACATCCAAGAAAGCCAGAAGAAAAATCTGTTTCCATTCTCTCCCTTACACTTGAGTTACAGGTGTCAAAATATGGGTAATTTAGTAGAATTTTCTAGGGACATAAAAGAAAAATAGCTTGATCCACTAAAAGTCTTTAGGTTTAGCTGCAGAAAACCCTATCAATCAACTGTAACTGCTGGGACTGTTTGCATCTTTCTGCTGCATTTAACTTCATTGTCAGTTTTGAGATAAATTGTAAAGCAGTATATCAAGTTAGCAGATTATTGACTGTCCTGCTGGAAAATATGTAGAGCGGGCTTGGTTTTAAATTAACTCTGCAAAAGAGTGTACAAGCCAAGTCTGTGCAAGACAAGTTTACATAGCTTGCATTGGATTGACAGGCAGTAACTCAAAAATGAGTTGTGCTTATTTGGGTGGAGGGGATTTTATGAGACATGAGTTGGTTTTATAAGCACTTTGAGTATAGATAATTTCTACATGATTTCTTGTTCTTTGAAAGATATCTGGCTCTATCCAACTTCGTTTGGAATTTTAAAGATACTTTTTTTCTGTCATACTGTTTTCTTAGTTTAAGAAGGATGGTTTAGTTTAAGAAGGACGGTTATTCTTTTCTGGGACCAGGAAGGGAAGAATTTAGTTTCATTATAGTAAAATCCATTACATCATTACAGAACTGCAGAGAGATTATGAACAACTACAGATAATTTTTGTTTTCTTCATCTCTTTTCCAATGATAAAATGTGTCCAATATCAGCGTGCAGGCTTTAATGAACCTGTGTTAATTTGAATGATGTGAGAGTTTGGTCTACCATCTGTAAAAGTCTAGTGCATGCCTAATGTTTGTGTATTGCATTTCATTATTTGGGTTTCTTCCATTATTTCGCTTGCTACAATGTTACATTCTTGTGATATGGTTGCAATCGTTCCATAGAAAGTAGAGAAGAGGTAGATCTTCTTTGCCCTCTGGTTGGTTCTTTTTAACTTTTGCCTATGGTGAAAGCAAGACTTCAGAAAAAGCTAAGCTACAGGGGACTTATCACTGGAGATAGCATAAGCAGAAAAATGATTCTTCCTACACTGAAATGGTTTTCCGTGTCTTTGAAGATGAGATCTTATTTTCATCACTTCAGTTTGTAGATACTCAAAATGTAACATTTTTTTTTCCAGTTGCGGAATTCCTTGGTTTGGGGTTTGTTTTTGTTTGTTGTTTTGTGTGGGTGGCCCATTTCCCTGTGACAGTATTCACAAAGCCTTCAGGAGGCTATCAGAGCCAGACTATTCAAGCTCCTACAAGGAATCTGGTACTTCATGAAGGTGCTTTTGAAAATGCCTAAGGTTAACCTTCTGCATTTCTAGATACCTTTAAAAATACTATAGTTTATGTCTATGGACCTATAGAATTGTTTCCCTTTCTCAGATGGATGCATGGAGGTTTTTAAACACTAAGTTTAATCAGTGCATCCAAGAGCAGAACAAAATAACAATCCTGCTTGTTAGAAAAAGGATTTTCCCAATTATTAGGACTTTGTTTAAAAGTGATCAATAATTGTGTACCTTTTTAGAATAGGAAAGAATTTTTTGGTAATTCTTTTTCTGGTTGGTTGCACTCATCACTTATTTTATTTTAAATTCAAAGCTGAGGCACAGATCCCTTGTAAAATTGGCTAAGGGTGGTACTAAAGGTGTCTCCTTCAAAAAAACAGGAATTATCTTAAACCCTCTACCCTTTGTTGGCAGACAGATAAAGAATTTAAGGACAGAATAGGAAAGCATAAGTTGAATGGAAACAGAACCCATTGACAGATGAACATTTTGAGAGCTGTGGGGAATTCTGCACTTACACTGTTGCAGTGTTCTCACTGACAGGTTTTGGGTCATTTACCATCCCCTCCTCTTCACCTTGAGTGTTTGAACATTATTATGTCTATCAGTCAAGAGGTGAAAACGAGCTTTGAGCATTCATTCAATTTAAATGTTTTTATCAAAAGCATTTGTCAGTTCACAGGTTGGTCTGACTAGAAGATTCAATGCATGAAGGTAGGTCATGCTGAAATGTCCATACAAGGGCTGTGGTGTCACAGCACAAACTGTTCCATGGAAGAATTCATATCAATCGCAACAATGACCACAGCAGGCCACTTTTGTAGTCCTCTTTGCACAACCAGTGCTTTAAAGCAAATGTATAAAAAGATACATCAGTTCTCTGATTCAATTCACAGGATAACTGCCCACAAAATTGTAGCAGTCCTAAGGCAGTAAAAATAGAGGGCAGGAATATCTCAGTGTTCTGTAATACCTGAAGACTTCTGTAGTTTAATGGACTAATTTTTGGTGGCAGTGTTGGAATGCAAGGCTATCTCACATGCAAGTCTGCTCAGGGATGCTTCTATTTGCAGAACTGAATGATGACCCCAACCAGGGACCTTATGCAGCTGAAAAAATAGGTTTTGTTTGGGTTCCTTTTCAGCTGAATTCACTCCTGTTCTGGCACAGCTCTGACCAGCTTTGGCCAGAATAAGCAGTATCTCTGAGTGTTCAACTGTGGCTTATGTTTGCTGAAATCACATTCTAAATTACTGGTTTGTGGAATAGGAAATTTAGGGGCATCATTCCCCAGCAAGTAGTTATTACTAGACAATCAAACACAAGAGATGATGGCCTGTATGCCGAAGAAATGGATGCAATTTTAGAGAGCTGAGGTCCTTCAGTTAGTAGGAACAATGCCAAAGCTGTCTACTGAATAAGGTAATGAAGAGTTTAGCAGCAACATCAGTGTAATGTATTCCTTCTGTCTGCACTGGGCACACTGTCCTCCCAGCTGGTTCAGCATAACTCTTTATAAGGCAAACCATTATGTAGGTGGAGTAGAGAACTGATTCTACTAAGCCACTTTCTTCTTTATGTTGAAATTGTTATTTCCAGTATACTCACAGCTAAACAGACCAACTCAAGGCCAGTAATCTAGAGCACAGAGAATAAAAAGCATCTTTTGGTGACAGATGAGAGGCAGTAAAACTCTCATGCCTCTGCTAAGGTGGAGAGAACATACCAGAACTCTGGAAGTCCCCACAGAGGCTGTGACATCCATTTTACCTTTTCTCTGAGAACAAGGAAGGCTTCCTTTTCAATTTCATGATCTGTCAATCTCTGTTCAACATCATGAACAGTTAATTCGCTTGTTAAAATCCATTTTTCATGCATTGCCCGCTTTGTGAGGGGTAGTAAATCCTTTCCTTTACCTACCCTGCTTGAAATTTAACTTTCTTCTATAAAGCTGCAGAAAAAATGGTCTTCTGTGAGTCACAAAAAGGAGCATTAGGGGCAGTTCAACTTTTACTTTTTTTCCCCCATTTTATAAATGTCTGAACATTATCTGACTCAAGTTCATTAAGTATGAAAAAATGACACTAGGATTTTAACATCATTTGATGTTAAATAACTAACTTAGAAAACCAATGCCAACATCCTAAAACATCCTATGCATAGTATTCAATATATAGTTGTATTCAATAATAAATATCTTATGGAATTCATATAACTGAAGCCCACACAAGAATAAGGAAGCTGCCAAAAGTAGTATCATATCCAGTTGGCTTAGTCAGCAAGAAACCAACTGGTCCACAGATGCTCTTTTTTCCATGAAAAAATATTCTCTTTTGGAAGTCTCCTGTCTGCAAAATGTTTCTTATGAACTCTTCTTGTCCTGCAGGCTGTAAATAATTTATTCATCAAACTCTTTTATTTGTAGCAGATGGAAAACTTAGTACAAATTTAAAAACAAGAAAGGGGAAGATTAGACACTTAGGTGAATAATAATTTTAATTGCAATATACTGCACTGACTTGTAAAAAAGGCCTTAAGGCATGGAAATCAACTGACACTCAGATGGATTTGGATTTTCTCCATTCAGGTGGCACAGACAAGAACTGAGAAAGAAGCTGTTTTGCTCGAGAGTGCTTGTTCATCATATGTAAGGATGCGAACATAGGGAATGAGGTTATGATAAGATGTTCCCCTGTATCCAGTGTTCTCTCACTTCCAGTATCCTTGTCTATTCATGTGGCTGTCTAGCCCTGGTCCCAGCCAGTGCAGACACTGAAAATGGACTAGGGGTTCCGTTTCTGCTGCGTGTGTCCTTTTTGCCCTCTATTATTCCCCTTGCACAGGAACACATACTTTGGCAAGAAAATTACAGGACATTAAAATAAACAAGATATGGTGTTGTTCCAGTTCCTTTGCATTTAGAACATGCACACCTTTGATACCTTTCACTTAGCAAAACTTCAGCAAACTATTGTTAATTGACTAGAAAACATAACTTGCATTCCTGCTCTTTGTACTTTAAACAAGGTCACAAAGGAAACAAAAACCTTATTCCCACACGCGTTAAGGGAATGGTTCTCAGGCTGCTTCTATTGTTTCCAAAAAATAATACTACCATTTGTATTATGGGTAAAAGTCTCATAATATTGCCAATAACATAGCTGCTACTCTAGCAATATGAAAAATATCTTTGATTATATATTTCTATTTATAAAATATCATTTATCATTAGATAACTACTTGCATGTGACAATATCTCCTCCTGTAATGCAATGACATGGATCAAATAGACTGAATTTTATTCAATTAAAGTTTAAAATACACCCAAGCAAACATACACAAAGTATGTTTTGAACACCATAATGATGTAATTTCCCATTCATTTGAATAGCATTCTATAAAAACATCATCATATCATGGATTATTTTCTTATAGAGTGATAATGTAATAATTGATATGACAGATGTGATACAGCTGTATACAGGAGAGAAAAGAGGAATTACATAAATTTAAGTAATAGGAGATACACTGAGAAGTCTTTTTGGTGTAAGAAACACTGCAAGAACTCTTCCTGCTGTAACTGAGTGTGTTCTGGATTGAATGTGTTGGGTCCTGGAAGCTGACCTGATCTTTATTGTTGAATACTGCTGACTGATTGATTGAAAATGAAGGAGGGGAACATATCTTAGTTAATCTGATGTGAAGGTATACATGTTCCTTGTTCTGTAATCCTCATCCAAATTATGGAAAGAAGAATTTTCCCATTCATTTCAGAGGATTCCTCTGTGCAAGGCAATGTGCATTTGTAATTGAAGCTGTGTCTGAGTTCTATTACAATTTATTTTTTTTTTATACTAAGGGATCCCTCATGCACCTGCTATCTGGGGTTTGGCTCTTAAAATGTGTTTTGGCAGAGAATGATGTCAATATCAAGTATAAAGATGATGTCATTATGCTCGGATTATTGACTTGGAAGTTAATTGAAGTCATTGCTTTCATAGACAACACAAAGCGATCTTCAAGCCAAAAATTTCATGTCCTTACCATTTAAAAACAAAAAGTGTTCTCAGATCTCAGACCAATCATACCAGATGTTCCTATGCATCCAGCTGCTCCCCACCCTGACTTGCATATTTTATATTTCCCAGAAGGCATTTAAAATCTGCAGCATCACTGTTGAGTTTATTGCACTATTAAGTTAGAAACTACATCAAATGTTGTGTGGTAGTTAAGCAGAAAATTTACTGTGGGTAGGTTATTTTTGTAGGAAAGAGGGTACTGTTCTCCTTTACTAATATTCTAGAAGACATAATTTCAATTTCATTTATTTTTGTAAGCAAATTTTTAATAAAAGTTGTTTTCACTCATTAGATATTTGCATGGCTTCCACCTATAACTGCCTTTCCAATCCATTGCAAAAATGAGGCAATTAACATTGAACATACGGTCTCTCTGGCATAACTGGGCATTTAGGTAGAGTCATATAAATAAAAAGTACTGGGTTAACAATGAGAAAATAATGTTACAGCTGTAGGGGCACACGCTTGCAACTATTTCAGCTGGTATATACCTAGTAGCAAGTTCAACATATTTTGTTGATATAGTTTAATTTAATGCTTTTGCCTTATTGTACTTTTATTACTTTTTTTATTGTAGTAGAGAACATCTACTAATATATTCCTGTAAAATCTCATTCACAATGTGAGGTGAACTAGGACATTTAAGTCAGAGACTTCAAAAAAAGAGAAAGGAGAAGGAATGTTTCTCTTAGAAGTAGTTTTGATGCACAGCCTCTTACTTACGGAGTACGAGTATGTACTTTCTTAAATATTTGGTCAGCTATGCTAGATAAAGCAGAAGAAAGACACATGGAAATATGCTGTACCCCACTGAATTTCTCTTTAGACATTTGAAATCTGTCTGAATGACAACAGGGAATGAGAATCCTGGCTTTCTGCAGAAACTGAATCTGAAAATGGCAGTAGACAAGGAAATATAAAATGATCAGCTTTGAGAAACAAACTAACAAAGTTTTCATCTAAAATATTCTGTGGTGGTAAGTTTCACACACTCATCAATAAATGTAGCAAGATTTAAAAATGGATAGATTTTTTTTTTTTCTGATGTGTTTCAAAACAATGTTGATTTATTCAAGGACGGTAGATGTTATTTCACCTGTAATAGCACAAAAAAGGTATAAGGAAGAGCAAAGCACATGTAACAAAATCATACAGCACCAACAGTAGATATTGCAGTACTCTTGCTGAAGTAATAACTTGTGGTTTTTCCCTTTCCATAATCTTCCAGCAGTGTTCATAGGATAATCACTATAGTTTAATCTTCGCTCTCTGAAGGTACAATATCTGGCTTTCAAAGTCTCACACTAATCTGTGTTGTGACGCAAAGAGCAAGACTAAGTCTTCTAGTGCCACCCTGATTAATTATTTGACTGGCATTTCTTTTTGTACTCAAGGGGAGTGCCAGGCTTTGAGTTGGACATTGAATTCTCATAAAGCTTTGTATTTATATTTGCAAGAGTGATCACAGACTTGGCTAGCTGCCCCAAGGAAGCAGGTCTCTTGAGCAACACCCAAGTGGTTGTACTTTAGACCTGAGATGGTCGAGTTTTACAGAAATAAACGCCTATATTGCATAACACTGGAAAAGTATTTTCAGGGACTTTTTTTTTTATGGCATGACTTCAAAGTTCACTATAAGTTTTTATACAGTCCCAACTAGAATATACTTAAGTCTCTTTCTTCCATTCTCTCTTCACTTTCTTCAGGCGGCTTTTGTTGTTGTCTAGGCCTTCTTTAGAAATAGCCTAGCAAATACATTTAACTACAGTAATGCATACGTGGAAAATGAAACTTGCTCATGTTAAACTGAACATTCACACTCAGAATAGTTTTGAGAATTGTAACTCTTGAACTTAAGCATCTATGGCAGGTAAATATTTTTAAATTATTAGTGTGGGTGTGATCTATTGTCCATCATCGTCATAGCTACCGAATATCCAGCTGTGCAAGCTCCAGGATATGGTATTATACAATGATGTTGTCGCTGCACGGGGTTTAAATATTTGGTGTGATAAAATTTCTGTGAACTTCTTTGATTTGGTGTCTAGGACAGGAGTCATATGAATTTCTGCTTCAGGATGTCCCCCTGAAGTGGCCACTTCACCTCTGGATCCTGCAGAGAATGCTCTATGAGTTTCTAACACTAAAACAATAATAGTGACCCAACGAGTCATGCTCTGCTTCTCTTTTCTACAGAGACAAACTATACTGGGTGGGGAGAAATGTGTTCTGCTTAGTGACAGGCAAAATAGTGGAATCAAACAGCATTATACACTAAAAATATCCTCAGTACCAACATCAGCTGTCCATATTGCTTGGACATTCACAATTCAACACTTATGCTCTATGCTGTGTGACCTGCTGCAACTGAACTTATTGCAATCCTGCCTTCTTGTACTCCTCTGGTTCCTGGTAACAAGCCCTGGTAGTATTTTTCTTTTCCCAGCAAAAAGTTGGTGAATTTGTTGAGATTAGTCTGAGACTGTAGTGAATGCAGGACTATACTAAGGTGGGAAGTCTCTTTTCTGGGCCAACATCTCTCTGGTCCTTCTGGCTCTTGCAAAGATCACACTATGAAGGAAATGTAGATAAAAAATGCTGTCCCACCTTATATAAAATCCCCTGAAATTCTCCTTTCTAAAACTTTATTAGAAGCACGATGGTAGTATAATTGTGTTATTTTTGGCACCTGCTTCACGTAGTATTTGACATTATTGCCATCAGAAACTTTCTCTCCTTGTGTATTGTGGGTCAGCAGTGGACCATTCAGGCACAATCCAGTAGTAAACAACTGCTTTCTAATCAGTCCACTAGGCTACAGCTGAGTTCTTAAGTAATGTTTAACTGGAAGCTAAACTGGGTTTAAATCCTAGATTCTGGTCTTACAGACTAGAAACTGATGAACAAAAGAGAAAGGAAAAATGCAATTCAGAAAATATTTTATTGAGTACAATACCATTTAATTGTAGGCTTTTGTCAAAGGTCTAATTTATAAAATACCACCAACCTCTCTGAGGTTGAATACAGCTTGGGCAGGTACACAAGGAGTGGGAGAAGAGAGGGGCAGCATCTGCAAATTTTCATGCAAGAGGCGTAATATGGGATATTTGCATCCAAGACTATACCTTGTCATAGTGCCCAAGTTTGCACCAGCTCACCAGAAAAAATTAATCAATCTACATTTAAATTTTACAAAGGATTGTAGCAATCAGCTTCAAGATCAAATTTACTGGGTGTTGCCACTGCACATTTGACAACTAAACTCAAGATCATAAAATTAAAATTAGGACCTCAGAATGAAAGTAGTGTAGGAAGCCTTGTGTGGAAATAGGATTAACTCCTATTCCAGAAACTGATGGTTAACAAGAAATCATAACCACTGTAGATAAGGACAGCTTCAATTTTTACCAATGCACTAACATCTAACTTCCATTTTTACCAGATAGAAAACAAAGAAAGTTCTTGGATTTTGGGTTAATCCCACAACACATGCCTAATCAAGACTTAGCATAAAGGTTCTTGGAAGGAGATTAAAGAAATAGTAGTCCATAGGCAATTTTCAGTTGCATAAAGCAACTTCTCAACTCATGGAAAACAGCTTTAAGTGGGGTAAAAGTGTGGTGATATTTATATGAAAAAGGTTGATGCTTACTGGAATGCAGACCAACTAATTTTTCTGGTGTAAGTGTTCATTTTCACTGATGGTAAAGCATAAATGTGGTGTAAAATGTAGGAACAGTCTTAAGCAGCCTTGAAAAAATCTCTATATTGCTCAAATTCTCTCAACCCTGCTTCTTTATGAAGTATATATACATTCAGAGACTGTAAGAAGTTTTCAGGTTGACCATATTTCTACAGCTAATTGGATTTTATGAGCTGGTCCCCACAGAACCTTTAAAAATCTGCCACGAAACCTGCACTGTACTGCCAAAGAATTTGAGGAGCACTTGTTATAATAGTAAATACGAAGGTAAGGTAAGTATAGCAGTTAACGTCATATTACACAGAGATTTCCATTGTCATTTGAGTGTGCATGTCCCAATATGTGTAAGTACCACCAATTTATCAGGAAATAATTTTATAGAGTAGGATGGAACAATTTGTTAACTACAACAATATTTTCAAACAAAAAATAAATTATTAAACCACACATTAAAGCAAGATAAATGGAAATGTAAAGTTTAGCATATTCATTAGCAATTAGAGGAAAAAAACATCCTGAATAGTCCAGGAAGGCCAAAGTATTCAAATAATTCAGCAAGGCTCTGTCGAAATGAATTTCTTATTTATTAAAAAGACAACACATTCTCAAGAGAGCATCTTCTGCAGTGAAATAATTTAGTTTCTTCATACAGACACATCATACACAATGTTAACAACCATGAAAAACAATACAAAATGCTTTCAAATTTAACAAGTAGAAAAATATAACTAGTATATATGGCAATTGTGAATCTAATACTGTACAGAAGTATTTATGGATTTTACAAATAAATTATACTTTAAATGCCCTTTTAAATTTTTCTAACTGTACACTGGAACATAGGTTCTGAAGCTTACCACTAACTTGCCACAAATGAGTGCCAATCAAATGTCCTGCCCACAAGCTCAAAAAATTTCTTGTTGGGTTCACGGAAATATTCATGCAGTTTCTCGAGTAACCGGGTATCTACTTGTGGGTGCGCTCGTCCTTTTGACTCATGTAAACAGCGCTCTCTACCACTGTCCCTTAGGCAATAGAAGCCTTTAGTTTTATTGAAATAAAAGTTTGAAGCATTTATCTGTGGTGATAACTTCAAAAACCTCTCAACCTTTTCTATTTCTGGGAAGGGGTCTTTGATCAATTTATCCCCATCTACAATGTGGATATGATCAAGAGGAAAATACTTCAGCCAGTTCTGCATGTGAATGTAGTACAAGCTTCTGTTTATTGCCTTGTAGTCCACATTGAGTTCACCATCTTTAATCAGGAATTGTTCAATGGATGGATACGGCTTGTGCTTCTGCATGTGATTGTAAAACACTTGGGTGTAATCTGATAGTACTCTTTCACTTGGGTCTCTTAAAATAAGGAGTAGTCTCATTGATTGGTTCATGTTATAAACTCTTTCAGGCACTTTAGGTGATGTGAAATATGCTGGAGTTTTTTCCACGGTGATCTGATGGGGATAAGAGAATGGCATTTGACTAATATACCACTGCAATCCATTTCTGTAATGATCTTCCCAGTCAAAGAAGTGAACTTCACTTTCTGCTGCTGCAATATCTGGATGGAGACTCAACATCTCTAACAAAGCTCTTGTTCCACCTTTTCTCACTCCAATAATAATAGTCTGTGGCAGCTGCTGACATGATCCATTAGAATGAATGTTTTCCTTGAAGTCATTTTTCTGAGATGTTTTCTTTAAAAGCTCTCTCTGAACAGACTGAGAAGTCTCAGCACTCGAATTTATAGCTGGTCTGGAAGGCACTATCTGAGGTTGAACAATAAGCAACACAGCTCCCAGCAGAAAAGCTGCCATGACAGAAGTTCTTAGTCTGGTTTCACTCAAGCAGGTAATAGGGCATAGAGCGATTTCCACCGAGAACAACCTTTAAAAGCTGTTTTTGTTTTGCTGAGTGAATGTGTATTTCTCAAGCAGAAACTTTGCTGAAAGAGGGAAAAGAAAAAGAAAAAGCACATTATTTTATATTCAGACATATCACTACTAAAGCCACACTGCAAATATCTTCTGCTTTTCACAACTGAACAAAAAACTTCAGCTTTCCCAACTCTAGGCTCATAGATATTTTGGTGTAAATAAATGTTTTAAAAAACATGCATAACAATGCCATGAGAAAATTATTTCCAATCATCAGAAGATATAAACATTATGAATCTTTCTCTTGCACTGAAGATTCATCTAGAATGTTTTAATTTTTTTTAAACTCCGATTTCCTTGGAGTTGAACCACAATCACAAGAGAATTAAGTGCTTTTTTTCATCTACAAGAGAAGGTTTTCTTGGAAGCAGAGCATATAAAAGGAAAAGTTGTGAACTGGACCAAAAGAGCATTCTTATAATGAGGGGACTTGTTGGATGTCTGGGTATTACAGTCTCCCAAAGAACCATGTGACAGCAATCTTGGAAGTCAAGCCTCCTGGGAAAAAGGTTTATGCTACATAGGTAGAGCTGCCCAACCATGACAAAGCAACATTCTCCTGGGAATAAGTTAGGAACAGCTCTGGGTGAATAGAAGATCAAGGAAAAGTTGATCTTTTGTGTCATTTTTAAGTGAAGTTAACTTTTGTTTTGTGCTTAGGGTTTCAAAGGATAAAATAGGCAGTATGCACCCTGGCCCCATAAAAAAGTAAGATAATGAACCCATACACTGTAGTATGATTAAATCAACATAACAGTAAAGGAATTCTGGTTCCAGTCTTGATGTTCACGAAAGAAAATACAATGGGTACCTCTGTAGGTCATTTTGAGAGTTAGCCAGCAAGCTTTTGTGATGTAAAGAACTAACTTTAGACTTTGTCAAAAGACTGCTAAATACCACCACTGAACATCATTTAAAGGTCAGCGTGTTTTTAATGCAATGTTTGAAGTGAAATTGTAATAGCTTCACACACAGTTCAGCTGTTAGATTGTCACATTATGAGCAGCCTGTGTACACAAGCTCCCTGAATTAAGATGCCTTTCAAAAATTTATACCCTCAGTAAAGGGCTGGTGTATGACTTTGGTATGGTCTAACTCCATTTAGAAGCAGAAGCCATGATGGCTGAGCACTTGACTGCTTTGCCTTAGTAGGTTACCGTAATTATGAATTTAAGCTTGGAACAGCATGTACTGTGCCTGCTAACAAGGGCTAAAATATGAAATTACATATGAACAACCTGAGGAAATGCAAGGGTTAGGTTTTGGAAACTCTCCAGAGAATGTGAAAAGAAACTAATGACTTTTCCACAATAAGCTAAGTCCCAGTGCAACAAGGACTAATGATGTGTTTCTAAGGGATCTAAAGTTCTGTTTGATAGCTTTGCATTTAGAGAGGTCATGACTCCATCCTGAATAGAGCAGGTCTGCTTCCTGATGTTTGCTACTGATTATCACTTCTGTGCTTTCTCTTTTTTCATTTTTAAAGGGTTATAAGCCAGTAATATTGTTAGGAAAAAGAAATCAAAGCCGGGAAGAGAGGGAAGTAAAGTGCCATGAGAGATGGGAAGGCAAAAGAATGCCTTCTTCTATGCCTACAGGCTTTGAGCTCATGGTCTCAGGCGGGTCATGTCCTGGGCCGTTCTGTGATGTCTGATGTAAGGCAACTTTCCAGAGGAATTTGTTGTTTTTCCATTCTTGGCCACTGTTTTCTCCGGCTGAAAGCCATTTGGCTGCTGTCATTAGTCTTCTGCTCTCTTTCCCCATCCTCACCATTCTTGTTAATCTTTCTCAGCTTAATCTACTTCAGTTTTAACAAGAAACAGTGTCGATAACCTCACACTGCGGATGTGGGTGGGGGAAGACACTGGGTGACAGGAAACTCGATATAGGTAAATTCATGGTGGATGTCCCCACTGAGCTATGCTGCCACCATATTCAGCAGCAATGGGAGCAAACAACACAGCACCAGTGAGATTGGATCAGTGACGGATGGGCAGCTCAGTACATAAGAACAACAAAACATCAACTCTTGCTGAATTTTAAGGTCACAGATTAAAGGAATAGCCACTTACTTCAGTGTATATTTTAAGTCACTAGCTCCATAAATAGCAGGCCTGAGTTGTTGCCTTAACACCTTATTGGAAAAGCATAATAGGATTCCAGGGAGGAACAGGCTGAACTGTCTTGAAAGGAGTTATGTTAAAGCCAAATGGAGGGAACTCTTATTTTTTAAAAGTCAGACTGAAATGTGCTATTGCAAGCTCTGGGATAGACTGTCTCTGGAGAGATTAATTTTTGAGCTGCTGGGCTCAGATATTAGAGACAACACATTCCTGGATTAGGTTTTTTTGTTTGGTTTTGTTGTTCTTGGTTTGTTGGGGTTTTTTTTTGGGGGGGGGGGGAGCTGGATGCCTGGTTATTTTGTTTGTTTGTTTCTAATAATGAACTTTATATATCAATTCATTGGGAGTTTTAATTTATAATTGCTATTTTGCATACTACTCAGTTGCCTACGTTTTTATGCAAGCCTTCCTGTGGCTGAACACAGCATAGGAACTTCTGGAGAAAAGACACAGCAAGGTGTCTCTTAGCTGCAGCTCTTCTCTTGTTTTGGCCAGCATTGCTCTTTGAAATCAGACTCGTGGGATATTACAGGTGTGGTACCTGGGGCCTCATGTCAGACAGCTTTTTGAGCCTCTGTAGAGCCCCGACTCAGTGTCTTCCCATTCTTAACTCAAACACTTTTTCAAGGGAGAGCTTTTTCTATAAACGAAGCAACTGTTTTCTGTTGCAGCATGAAACCTCAGAATAACAGGGGAATATCTTCTGTTTCAGACATACAGAATTTCACCGTTCCTCCCCAGCTATTTGCTTAGGTGCACATATGCCACTGCAGAACACTGCTTTGGTATCTGTACCACTTACTTCATGCAGTCACAATGAACCATATTAGTAATCATGCCATTTAAAGTACCTGTATGCTATTGTTGTTTTGTCTGCAAGCAATAAAGCTTTGTCAGAACTTTCTTTCCATTCTCTTTTGTTTCTCCCAAACTGTATAGGATTGATATCTGGATCAATTATTTTGTTGTGTTAGACTAATGCAACACAATGGACATGAGTGTGCCTCTAAATTCAGCACAAAACATATGTTGCGTGGGCAAAGTGGTCTCCAGGAATAAAGCAGCATATAAATTGGTTGCCATTCAGCTTTCATCTCTTATGTCATCTTTAGTGTTTTATGTAGATCTGTAGCTTGGTGTCTAGAATTCCAGCAGTTTATATAAAAGGATGCAAACATGTATAGCTTTATAATTTGTGGGTTTGAAAAACTCTTTCAACAATAATAAGCATGCACTGAGAAGTTTATAGCAGCCACTCTGCCAAATTACTTTTCTGCTTTAAAAATTCTCTTCACTGCATCCACAAGTTCACGCAGAGCATACATGACTTCACTCCATGACTTTGTATTCCAGAGTAATACAAAAAATTTAACTGACAGTCATTACTATTGCCTTTGCTCCAAGTAAACGACCAAATTGTAAAAGAAACACAGTTTATGTTAAATGGTGCTTTGACGATTATACCAAGACTTTTCGAAAAGTCTGATTGCTTTTGCTTAATCTTTTCTTCAGCTTTCCCCAATTAATTAGTGAAATGTGCTATTCTGTTTATTCAACAAGATTTCATGTGGACTTTGCCAATCAAACCAGTTTTTATGATTCAAACCTCTTCAATAGTAATAGTAACTTGGAAATAAATGGAAGCTTTTCTCAGTAAATGCAGTATGAGGGCCACAGCTGCCATATTTAATTGACTTTTAAGCATATTACAGTGCTCTTTGAAACATATCATTATTTTATGACTTTTGACTATTTCTTATCACATAACCAAGGTATTTCAACACCTCAATATATTTATCCTCACTCAATGACATTGCCTAAATTGTCTAGATTATATATACTTTTTAGTTTAATACCCATTTAAAAATAATAAGGTAGTTTTTGCCCAGACCGATAACTTCATTTTTGCTGGGAATGGAATGGGATTAGATTTTGCTCTGAGCTTTCATAAGAACCTTCAAGTTATCTGTCCAAGTGGGTAGGAGGAAACATAAAGAGTGTCTATAGGGCAGTCAGTAAGCATCAGGTAGCATCTGCTGGCAGATCTGACAGCAATATACTTCCCCAAAAAAGGTCACAGCAACACACAGAGATTTAGTGGAGCTAATGGGACACAGTCGCCAGAACAGTAATAGGAAAGGGAGGATTACATCCTCTCTATAAGCATGCAGATGACTTCACCTTCATCAAACAGAAGTTGTGTTTTTATGATTCTCTTGGGACTGTGGAGAAACAGGTTAAGTTTCAAATGTTCTCACTTTCTCTCCTTGGAGAACTGAAGCCTTTCACTGGAAAGCTGTCTGCCCAGGCATCTAAAAAAAATAGATTCTGGCCTGAATGAGAGCCATAGTTCAGTTACTAAAATTTGTCTGTAGAGGGAGATTAGAGCTGAAAATCTGAGTAAGACATTCTGTTCATATAAAGTATATTTCGTTTTGCAGATGTGATAGAACCTCAGGACAGTTTGTGGACTGTATTTTCCCTTGCACATATTTCAGCACTCAGTACTGCAAAATGTAAGACTAACATTGATGGTTAAAAGTAGCTGTGCAGTACAACCCACACATCTGCTATGCTGGTTTCTCCTATTGGAAAAGAAAAATTCCCTTAACTGAGCTAACCAACTCTAAAACCAACTTTCTAAACTGATGAACAGTCAGTGATCTGAACATTTGTATTCAGTTATGTATTAAAAAAACATGAACTAGATCAATTGCAGCGTACTTGAAATTCTTCAATAACTCATTGATATGAACAGTATATATTTATTTCCACTAAGAATATACTGTGTCCACCACAGGATATATTCCTTAGTTGTTTATATGAGTTCATCAAGTGCCACTTTGTATCCTGTTGACATAAAACTCCCCAGTACAGCTATCACTTAAAACTCAATCAAGAGCAGGGAAGGAAAGTGAGCATTTTTTTTCTTTTTTTAAATTTAACCAAATTTATGAAACATGTTTTTTCTTGGAAATATATTCTGTATTTTGCTATTTTTAAATATTAAACTGTCTACAATACCCTCTTCATGAAGAAATGCTTTCTGTACTACCCCCTCACATATTTTAATCACATTTTAACAAAAGTTTTAAAAACGTGTCAATGAAATACTTGAATTCTAGTTTCCAGTAATTAACTACAAGTAATTGCCTACATTACTGAGTGCTACAGAGGCAAGCATAATAAATTAGGTAGAACTACATACTACTGAAACCATAGATCTCTAGGGGGATAAACTATTGATTACCTCATGATACATAAAAAAAGCCATCTGTGCATGAAGAGGGGACACGAAATAACAAGTAAGTGTATGAACCTATCTTACAAGTGCCTAGATGATTGAACCTATCTTACAAGTGCCTAGATGATACTGTCTAGGTACATTTACCAAATTATATTAAAACTGCTGCAGAGCCAGTAGAGATAAACTATGGCTTTAACTTTATAGTCAGCATGTTAAGAAATCTAATCATAATTTCAGTTCTATTAAGATGATATGTTGTCTATGAGCTCTAAGACTTCAAAACTTAGAGACTTTTAAAGTGTATTTCTAATCAGGGGAACTTCATGAGTTAAGAAAGGTTGACTTGGTAGGAAGTATTTTTGGCTGAAATCTGCTGTATTTCTGCACCTGCTGTGATAAATACAGTTTATGCAAATTAGCTAGGCCACCAGTTCATGACTTCTAAAGAAGGAGTTCAGCTCCAGTGTGAGCAATAAGGTAGCAAATTTATAATAGACTGTGGTTATATATAACATTCACTCTTTCTCTTAAGGTCAGAAGGGACCATTTCAGTCTTTCATGCCAGGAGATCATAAAAATTTTTAGAAGAGAGAATACCCTAGATTTCAGAGAACCTCATGCAGGTAAAAATAAAATGGGACATTACAGCAGAATAAAAATAAACTTGAAAAGCTTAGGATGCACAGAATTTTTTGTACTGAATGCTAATATGGAATCCCCCTACCAACTTTTAGCAATTTTTTAAACAACTGTCAAGATTCATTTTTTTTTTTTTTTCATAAAGAGGGTACACTTCACCACTACTTCTCTGTCCCCCCCCATAAACCCAAAAGCTCTATTCAAAATCCAGAAACTACTTGCCATCCCACTTTCCAAGCAAAATGGGTCACATTCTAATTAGGAAGCAGAAATCTATTGCACAGTTAATAGCGTTGCTTCCTAATTCATCAAAGCTGTCTTCAAGAAAACAACCTGTGTGAAAGAATGGCTCTGTCCTGTCTGGCTTCCTTTCTGTACAAAGGTTCACCTTAACTGGATGTATTAAAATAGGGAACACAGCAGACTAAGCAATCCCATTCTCATTTCCCCTGCCAAGCAATTTCTCACCATTCTCTGTAGCTGTGGGCTCTGTATCAAATACTAGTAAGATATGTAAAACAATAAAAACAAAATAAACAAAAAAAACCCCAAACCTCCAAATAATCTTTTAGTTCATATTCCAAGTAGATTTCTGCGTCTTCCACTTTCCTGCCTTCAGAATAACACTGGAGAACAGTGCATACTGGTGAGGTCATCACTGTATTAGATTTAGCTAAACCAATCAATTTACTAAGCGAAGCACTACACAGTGACCTGGAGAGAACCCTCATGCTCTGGAGTGACAAGTGAGATGACCCAGCAGGATCTCCCATCTTGGACTGCCTTGGCATATGACAGTTTTCTTTTTCTTATTATCAAAACTTTTAATCCTTCAGCTTTGACATATTTTTCAACTCTGATAGCTTATAAGCTATGGGTGGCATTTCTGGAGGGAAGAGAGAGGTCCCAGGCTAGTCAGACTAATAAAAACATTTTTGGTTTCCTCTAATGAAAAGCAGAAAAGTCATATGAATATGCATATATTCTACCCACTCTGTTTTTCTGTAGTGTCTGTGTAAGCATATGGCTAGTTCAGAATAACACAGGTAGTATCCTGACAAGGGGAGGGACACAGATGGGAACTTGGCAGTCCTGGGGTTGGAATTTGCTCTGACAAATTTGTGCCTTTCCACTGCAGTAGCTGGCTTTACTTCAGTTGCCTAGTCTTGCTGCTGACCTACCAGAGGTATTTGTTTGGCTATGCACTATCAAAAATCTCTGCATTTTCCAAATAGAAAAAACAAACAAACAAAAAAAAAAAAAAAACCAACAAAACAGGGTGGGTATTGAAAGGGTGGATGTGCAAGACATAGCTGAAGTTGATGTCAGTGACTGTGCTCTTACTGAGACGTTATCGTTTTTGAGCAATGTGGGAAATACACTTGCTCGAGAGTGCAAGAAATGCTAGCAGATGTAAATTGTAACAGTTATTACATTTATACTTACAAAATAAGTCTGATAGCCAGACAGTACATGGGCATTCACCAAAATGAACCTGTTCTACTCACATTCCACTTGCCATATATACTGCAGAGGCTCTCAGTGGGAATGGGCCATGAGTGCATCTCTGGTGCCCGAAAGATGCTCCCTGCAGACATTCCCTCCCCACACCATTTAAGCATGGTATTTCTAGAACTTCTCAGATATTTTTTCCACCCCAGTATCCACAGAGGAACAGTTCTGAAACAAGGAAAGCCCTCAACCTACTGCACTAACATAGAGAGGAATGAGAATCATATACTTTAATTCCCAGTCAACTGAGGTGATTGAATTGCCTGCACTTAGCTGTGTGCCCTTTCCTGATCTTTTGAACATCTGGCCGAAAGACGAGACCAAATCAGAACTCTTCCAGCTGGGGTCTGCCACCGCTCCCTCTTGCATTCTTTTGCCCCCAAAAGATTTGAACTGCACACATCTTTATCCCTAGAAAGCACACTGAGAACTGCAGTGAGCAAGACTTCCCTGTAGTATTCTAGGAAGCCAGTCCTTCAAAACAGAAATGAGCTGAAGTTAAGGTTCTGTGCCCTCCTGGCCAACCCCCAAAGACCGCTCTCCCTCCAGCCTTAAGCTGCTCGCCAGGTTCCAGTTCAGCACGCTGCATCCAGCCGGCTCCAGCATTCAGCGTGGGAACACATCAAAGATGCTCAGCGGAGCCTTTGCAAACGTTCTCCTGTCAGGTAGGAGCCCCGCACCGTGGCACCCCTATTCCACAGCCCTGCCACTCTGCCCTTACGTGTGCCTGTCATTTAGCCACACGGGAAAGATGGTGAGAAAGCGCCCCGAGGGCCACACCTGGTCAGGTAATGCCGGAGGTAATTCCGGCCGCTTTGCTTTTTCTCCCCTCCTTTCTCTCCTTTCCCCTCCGACAGCGCTGTCAGCCAGAGCCCGTCTCGGCGAGCAGGGAGGGCGCGGAGCAGCGCCGCGGGTCCCTCCCGGGGCGGTCACGGCACCGCACGGCCGGGCGCCCGCGCTGCCCAGCCCCGCAGCGGCGCCGTGCGGCGCTCGCCTCCCGCGGCCGCGGGGCTCCCACCTGCCGCCAGCAGGTGCCGGGCGGGCGGCAGCGCCCCGCGACAGCGCCTGTGCACCCTTGGCGATCCACGATCGCCCCGGCACCCGCTTCCACCCCAAAAACTTCCCGCGCCGCGCAGGGCAGCACTCGGCGCGCCGATCCCTCCCCAGCGCGTCACTCACCGCCGGGGCGCGGGGCCGTGGGGCAGCGCTCGCCCCGCTGTTCCATGGGCGCCCGTGGGTGCCGGCGGAGCCGGGGGAAGCGCGCCCGGCAGCGGTGAGCTGTGGAGCGAGCCGCGCACCGATGGAGCGCCCGCTGCCGCCGCGTCGCCCGGCCGGCAGCGCCGCAGCCGGAGCGCGGTGCCTGGAGCCGGCCCGTTTGTACCGCCCCGCCCCGCCCCGCCCGCCCCGCGTCACCCAGAGAGCCCGCCCGCCCCGCCGATCCGAGCCCTGCCCGGGGCCGCCGCCGCCGCGGGCGGGCAAGGCATAGCCGGGGTGGCAGTATCGCCGCGTGTGTCTGTGCCTGCATGCACACGCGTGTATGTGCCCACACACTAGTGTACTCAAATAATGTCACAGGTTTTGGGAAACAAACGTCTATCTGCAGAAAGCACACCCGGTCCCCCGCCCCATCCCCTTATCATCCTGAGCCGGAAGGGACCCGCAAGGATGCAAGGATCAAGGAGTCCCGACTTTTTCGATTGCCTCGTTCCCGTACCTACAAATATAACACCCATGAGAGGTCGAGTGAAGAGCAGAGTGATAGCCCTTGTACTTACTTCTTATTTATTTTCTTGGGACTTTAAAAGCTGGCTCTTTTTTTTTTTTTTTTTTTTTTTTTTTTTTTTTTTTTTTTTTTTTTTTTTTTTTTTTTTTTTTTTTTTTTTTTTTTTTTTTTTTTTTTTTTTTTTTTTTTTTTTTTTTTTTTTTTTTTTTTTTTTTTTTTTTTTTTTTTTTTTTTTTTTTTTTTTTTTTTTTTTCATTTCCCTTGAGATGTTTTCTGTCGATGAATTTAGTATGGATGTTTAGAATGACAGAAATGCTCTTTCCTAAGACCAGTGGGGAAAAGGCCTTCTGGGGATTTAAGTCATAGGGTAATTTATTGAAATAGGTCTGTATTTGCCATGAACTGAAATGTGGTTGTTTTAAGATAAAATGCATTAAAACCAACATTAACATACTGCATCCATTATTTCAACAGCCAAACTCTTGAAATTTACTGTGAGTAATATGCAGACCCAAAAAACTCAGAAAAAGAAAGAAAAAAAAAAAAAGAAAAAGAAAAGAAAAAAGGTTGATGAGGGAATTAATTTCTAAGTTGATTTTGATCAGTTCCATGCAGTCCGAGAGATCTGACAGAGTATTCCCGAAGAAGATCAATTAGCACTGGTTGTACACAGGTCTTAGTGTTGTTTGCCTGAAGAGGTAACTTCTGTTTCAAACTTTCATTTCCTTTCCGTAGTTCTACTTCTGTAACTCTGCTTGGAAAGAATAGTTGCTTGTTCATGAGCTTGCTTTGAGAGCTGCTGTTCTCCAACGGCACGTGCTTAAATTGATTTAGGGTTTGATGTTTCAATTTCCATCTGCTTTGGTGAAGCTGTTTGCATAAGCATTGCAGGACTGGGCTCTCACTGTACAAGTACACCAGCCAGATATTTACCATCCTTCTACTAAAAACTGTTTCTGTGGCTGCTGTGTGGGGCCTGGGAGGTTGGCATGAGCTGAATCTAATTCACTTAGAGTGGTCTCTTTGAAAAAGCAGCGGATGAGAAATGCTTAAATCACCTCTCCAATCTTTGACAGGACACTGGTTAATATTCCTGCTGAAAGTGGACTAATGGAAGGTTAGCAGGATACTGTAAAATCATGGAATCAAAGAAGGGCTTGGGTTGGAAGGAATCTTAAAGGTCATCTAGTTCCAACATCCCTGACATGGGCAGGGACAACATTTGCTAAACCAGGCTATTCAGAGCCCCATACAACCTGGCCAAAATGTTCCAGTGCCTCACTATCCTCACAGTAAAGAATTTATTCCTGATATCTAGTCTGAACCCACTCTCAATCTGAAACTATTCCCTCTTGCCCTGTCACTACACACTCTTGTAAATAGTGTCTCTCTTGAAGGCTCCCTTCGGGTACTGGAAGGCTGAAATCACCCCAAAGCCTTCTCTCTTCCAGGCTGAACAAACTCAATTCTCTCAGCCTTTTCTCATAGGTAAGGTGCTTCATCCCTTTAATCATCTTGGTGGTCCTTGTACAGACTCGCTCCAACAGGTCCATGTCTTTCCTGTGCTGGGTACTCTAGGGCTGAACACAATACTCCAGATGGGGTCTCACCAGAGGGAAGTAGAGAGGTAGAATCATCTCCGTTGACCTGCCAGCCATTCTTTTTTTGAGACAACCCCTAATTATGGTTGGCTTTCTGGACTGCAAGCCCACATTGTCAGCTCATGTCCAGCCTCTCATCCACCAGCACCCCCAAGTCCTTCTCAGCAGGGCTGCTCTTGATCCCTCCATCCACTGTATTGATATTGGGGGTTGCCTTGACCCAGGTCTTATTAAACACTATAAAATTCCCATGGACCCACTTCTTGAGCTTGTCCATGTCACTCTGAATGTCATCCCATCCTTCAGGTGTGTCAACTGCACCACTTTGTGTCATCTGCAAATATGCACTCGATCCCTTCATCTGTGTCATTGGTGAAGATATTAAATAACACCGATCCCTAGAGAGATCCCTGAGGGACACCACTTGTCACTAACGTCCATTAGGACTCTGAGTCATTGACCACTACACTTTGGACGTGACTATCCAACCAATTCCTTTTTCACCAAACAGTCCACCCACCAAATCTTCAATCCACCCACCATCTCTTCAGCAGGGGTACATCTTCTTTGACCATTGGCTGTGACTTGCTCACTATTCATTTGATCCTTGAGTGCAGAGCTCTGGGAATGTCAAGTCACAGTTTCTTCCTGCACCAAAAAACAGCTTAGTGCACTAATGCTATGCAAAAATGTTCATATTGTATGTTATATTAAATCCTTTTCCTTCAGCCTTGGCCTGCACTGATATTATAAGAGGACGCAAAGCAATCAATTATGGAACTCTGTTTTCTAATCATGATTTCTATTGAGGGAAGCAGAACAAAATGTTATGTTTATTTAAGTATCACCAGCAATTTCAAATGGATTACAGGAAGTAGGTGTGTGTGTGGAGTTATTTTGTTTACAACTGTTTGTCTGCCTCCAGCCTCAAATAGGCATACTTTTATATGGCTAAATTAATTAGTAAAATAAATATGTAATAGAATGTCTAAGGAATGAAAAGTACTCAATTATGTTTTAAAATGAGTATCTCTACATCAAATCTTGTATAAGGTTTTCAAGAAACAAATGCAACTACTTAAGGAAAAATAGGATGGTATAACTATAAATGTATTTTATTTTATAGTTTTTCATATTTAATATTTAAAATGTTTCTTCTACTTAAGAGTACTATATCATTTCAGTGTAATTGTTTTAGCACCAATAGATATATGCAAATAATTTACTTTTAATTTTTTTAAGATAGAACATTACACGAGTGTTTACTAAAAAACAATAATACTTTCTTTTCTCTTTGCATTTTAATACCTTCATGTATGTTTTATTATAAGCTTGAGAGTCTAGTAGAGATATACAATTATTTACAATTAGCCTTACTGTTTAACCCTATTATTTATGACACAACAGTGGGTTTTGATTTTCTTTCAAACAAGTTGAAACCAAAAAGCTTAAATACTGTTCAGCTGCTATAGACCTGCACAGTTCAGTCATAAGGGATCACTGTTTCTTCCATATGATATATAGATCAGATACCATAATACCCATTTAATGTTTAATATCCAGTCTTGATATAAAAGTATCAAAAGATGAAAAATTTGCCATTTCTTTAGGTATTTTGCTCCAATCATTAACTATCTTTGGTGTCAAAACAATAACAGAAAACATATGTGTACCTTTTAGTCTGAAGATATCTACCTCCAAGCCATTGCTTTATATTATCATCTTCTCAGATAGATTAAAGATATGTTTTGCCCAAAAACATACTTTCTTATTCTAATTAGGTCACTTCTCAGCATTCTTTTTTTGTTTTGTTTTCTTTTGATAAGCTAAACAAAGTGATCTCTTGCAGTGTCTCAAAAAAAGGCTCAAGAAAGTCTAGATTTAATTACTTTTCTTCACTTTTTACAAGTTTTCATCAGTGAGTGCTATACTGATGCTTAATATTCACAATGGAGGCATTTTCATTAATACATTGATAATGAATCCCAATTGCCAATAAGGTTTCAAGATCTACTAGTTACTCAGTTCTTAAGCTATTTCAGGTATGTTTCATTGTCACGTAATCCTTACTTTTTAAATTCAAATGTTCTGAGTTACTAAATCTAATGTTTTCTGAGAGTATATGTCCTTTCTGCCTGCATAGTTCTCTTTATCAAGCAAATTTATAATTTCCTCAAAGCAAATTTATTTGACGTGACGGTGGTAGTGTCTCTTGAACAGTGGGGAAAGTGATAAGAGAGAGTGACACGAAGTCAATATGTGCTGTATTTTTATTTGGTTAATTGAGTAATGACTAATTCAGAAAAAGGAAATGAGAATTCTTAAAGCGAAAAGAATGAGAAACTAAAATGATCAATGCAACATTGCCAATATTCATTTATGCTTCCCTTGTTATCCAAAAAAGGAGGATGTGAAACATGGGGTGTCTGATTTTTCCAAAGTTCCAGCATATCCTGGATGACATGTGTTGTACTTGCAAAGGGAGGGGTGTTCTGCCCACACAGTAAATTAAATGGGAGCTTTTCAGTGGAAAAAACTCTGCTGGAGGAAATGGCAAATTATTCAGACCCTGGGTCAGCTAATTTGGAGACCAGGTTTGGGACAGGGCCCATGCTGGGGACAGGACCTGTGTTAGAGACAGAAAGACAGCAGAGGTGGATGCCTGCACAGCAGGAGGGAGAAGGTGGTGACTCACCAGAGGCAATGTGGTTCCCAGGATGTACCACAGTGCCTCTCACCCAGCACTGGAGATGGGCTTTACTGCTAGCTCAGCTCTGGAGCTGGCTGAAGCAGTTTCAAGTGTAGCCTAAAGAGCATTGGTTTCACGCCACTGTAAGTATCAGCGGGACTTGAAAACTTCATTTCAAACACTGTGCTGCACCTCCACTGTTTCTCACGGTAACTGTTTTGGAAATGCAGAAGTGAAAGGTAGCTGAAAGAGCAAATACATGAAAATTTCTTAATTGAGGAAATACTTAGAGCTTTCTCTGTATGGTCTATGTTGGAGCTGCCTGTTACACAACAAAATTTACATTTGTCAGATTGAGGTAAAACAGATATGACTTTAGCAATTCAGGGGAATTCGAACTCGCAGATTCCAATTTTGTCACCAGGAAATACTCTAGGGAAATCAAGGAAGAATTAGTGGTGTAATCCAGTTAGCTAAGGGAATTCAAGAGCTGAATTTTAAAATGCAATTAAATAGTTATACATTGTAATGTTGTTTTAAATTCAGGAAATAAAAGGTATGTTACTTCAGGTCTCAAATGTAAAGAGGATGGGTCTAACTTAAATCAAGAGTGTAAAGATGTGAATAGTGCACCATTTTGATGAGAAAAACAAAGGAAGTGAAAAGGGAAGGGAAATATGCAAAGATGTATGTGGTTAGGTGTGTGAGGTTATAAGCTCATCTTTGAGAAGGTAAATTAAATTTGAAGTTTTCCGCTTTTCTATGCACTGTGTTTTACCTTCATCCCCAAAGGCAAGCACTTAGCAGGCATTCAGATTGGATATGACAGTGTGGCCACCAGGCAATGTGGTCCTTGACAGAAATAAGTGAATATAAATTCTGGGAGCCATCCTTTCACTTTGTAAGCCAGTACTTGAGGAGCAAGGCAGTGCTGCTTGTAGGGCCTTTTGGTAGAGCTGCGGCTTGACAGAAACAGTCCAAAATGAACTCTTGGGTGGTGAAACCTTGTGCCATACAAGATATGTGAGCTGTTGGGTTTGAAAGAAGGGCTTGGGATTTTGCAGTCCACAGGCAGAGTTTTATTAGTGTTGGCAGAATAGACTGTGCCTCTTGTCTGGAAAAGGTTCTTGTCTGGAGGAGAAGGCTTTCTGGGTTGTCCGGAGAAGATCTGTCCTTGAGGTGGAAAACAGCAGGTTGGTTCTTCATGGTGGAAGGTACAGCTGAAATAGGGAAACAAACTTTGGGAAAGAGACAGTAGTTCTGAATGGGTAGCAGATTTGAGCAAATATACCAAAGGGTAATCTGTAAACTTTTTGAAAACTGAGTTTGCTTCTGTCAAATGCCCAGTGCTGTTGATAACCAACTGTACTTCTCAGTTGTAGTGATGAAGCATTTAGTAATGCTAATATTAAAGAGACGTAATATTATGGTACAGGCTGGGAGCCACTTTTACCACATATTCTCTCTACAGTCCAGCATTTTTCAAATTAAGTTCACCTCTTAGATTTAGCAATAAAATGCAGGGAAAAGAACAAAAATGTAGCAGATGGAAGGAAACTGTGTGAGAGGGACCAGACTGGTCTAGATACAATACTGAAGGAGGTGCAAGGAAAATCTAAAAGCCTAATCTCCTAAAAATATTTTCAAGGATGACTTATCTACAAAGAATGAGCAAGAGTGTGTGGTATAGGTGAAACATAGGTGGAAGTGAATCATGCAGAGAGGAACCTTACAGTGAAAAGAGAGGATAAATTGTAATTAAGTGATAATATTGACCTTTTTCAGAGAAATAAATAAAGGATTAGTCTGAAGATTCCTCACAGCCCTGTCTCATAGCTCAGTGTAGATTTTTATTTGAGATGCTCTCTGTGAAGCACACAGTTGTGCCATGGCCTTCTAATTCATTTTCTTTAGGCAAACACTCTGGGTTTGGTACTTTAGCTCCAGGAGTTGAGCATTGAGCACTGAGGTTTATACTGCATAAGAAAGAGGCCTGTCAAAATTCTGCAGTTCAGTAGAAACATTTAAGATTTTTCTTTTCCCTAATTGTAATGCTATATGTAATAAGAAACAGAGATTATTACCTGGTGAGGCAAGACTCGGAATGATTGCTTTTACATGATCAGAAGAATGCTGGGTTTAGAAAGTAAAGGAAGAAAAAGATTAGTAGTAAGTTGACTATGGATGAGATCCAAGTTCCAGAAGATGTGTCAGACTTATTATAGCTTTGCAAGTAATTAAGACTCTTCCTTAGAGAATGAAGAGTACCTCTTTCAGGTAAGGTATTGCTATATAAAGAGAAGGAGTTAAGTACAAAGTGATAATTATTGCAGCGTAATCTTTCCAAACAGCTGTGTGGGTGACGAGAACTCTGGGCAAGAGGGAGAGATAAGTTGAGGAGTTGCAGCTGCACAGGATTTTCCACTCTTCCGTTCAGGGTGACATCCTAAGGCTAGCAGAGCCTTGCAAGGGCAGCAGAGCTTGCAGGTGTTGAAAAAGAAGGTAGATTTCTTTCCCCATCCTCAACTTTCTGCTGCTAGAGTCATTTACTGGCAGCTGAGCTTGCTAAAGCAGGAGAAAACCACCAGCAAAGAGAATCCTTTCCTGTTGGTTTCATGTGAGCTGCCCTGGGGGAGACTTTGCCCCAGCACCAGTGTGTGTGAAGCAGTTTCCAGTACAGCCTAAAGAGCATTGGTTTCCTGCTGCCATAAGCATCAGTGGGATTTGAGAACTTAATTGAGAGAAACCTGAGAAAACCTGACCTGAAAAAAGATATGAATCTCTATTTTCAGTGATACCTAGCCACTTGAAATCAGAGAGAAAATGTCAAATGTTATTATATCCATTGGAAGTTACTTGCAGCACACAGACACTTTCACTCAGGGCAGGTGACAGCAATCCATGCATCCGAGCCCTGCTGTGCAGTTTCGAATCCAGAAAAAAACCTGAAGATGGGGAAAGGAGGCAGAGTAAACAACTGACTGGAGCTGCCTTCCCATTCAAGCATTATTATGCTTCCAGACTTGTAATTTCTGACATCTCTCAATGTCAAAAAACCTCTTGTGTTATTTAGGTTTATTATATCTTTAGCCTGAGAGCTGGAAGATTTTTTTTTTTCTGCTCACAGCCATGTACAAATGTAGGGAAATAGCCAGAAGGTCTCTATTAGACAAGTTAGTTCGCTGCTCAGTCTTCTGGCTACTCTAAATTAGGAATGAGTGGCCTCAGGTTATTTTAAGAAAAAGATATTCATGCTCTTCAGAATGGCAGTTTCCATCTCAGTTTTCAGAAGGCATTATTGTGATTGAGAGAAGTGTTCTGCATTTGTTCTTCCCCCCTTTGTTTTTCTGTACCTGCCACCTGATGGACTGTATCATACCAGATTAATTTTTTTGTGTGTGTTTGTTTGTGTACCATTATTACTTTCTTTAGAAGCAAATCCCTGTTGTGCCAATGCTACATGGTCTGTGAGAACTTAACAGTAATAGCCAAGAACTAATCTGCATACTCTAATTGAAGTGTATTCTACTAGCTTTCTTGCTTAGGTGAAAGAAAGATTTTTGAATTTATACTCTGCAACTCAAATGCAAACTTGCATGAGGTAATAAATACACATATGTTTTTTTCTAGTACTGCAGTATATTCTTGAGGGCTAGACTTTACCCAGGCTTTAGTGTGTGACATTGGTAAGGAATAGAGAATTGAAAAGTGTGCCATTTACAGCTCACTCCTAGACAGAGCCTGATAGCATTGCAGCTGCCTGGGATGTCTGCTCGCTTTTAAAGGGATTAAAGGTAGGTAAGGCCATGGCCCACTTTTCTTTGACACAATCAGCAGGAGGTGAATCATACCATGTGTTTTCAGAAGGACTAGGGAGTAATGGGGCACTTTGGAGCCATCCTTCCCACAGACAATGGGATGCCTTTACCTGCTCAGGGACAAGACTGGGACCCACTGGTGTGGTCATCTGTATGCTGGGTTTATGTTACAGGAAAAATTCCTTTTGACTGTGGGGTCTTTTCTTATTTTAAGTGGAATGTAACACGACTAAATGGAAGCCTTCAGACTGGAAACCTAAAACAAGCTGTGATTGTTCTTAAAGCTAAAACATGTTTAAGGTACTTTCAATAGCTGTAGTAGGGGTATGGTTACCTTGGATGAAAAGAACATGCCCAGACACACAGATGCTTTGTAACCTTCATTAAACACAGTGTTCAAGGTTGAATGCTTTCACCTACCAGATGATATACAGCATAATTGTGTTCCTTTAAGGACACTGTTGATCTTAAAAGACTTTGTTGGAGTTTTTTTCTGTGATGGCCTCTAACCCTTAAGGCTCAGCTCTGACAATAGGATTCAAAGTCTTGCCTAAGTTTGCGAGTGATTCCATGGAAATCAGCTGACCTTGCAGAGAAAAGTATGTTTACCAGAGAAAAAGAAACTGTGACCCAGGCTTTCATCAAATGCCGGTCATGTGTAACAGGGGCTGGTCTGTGTTTATCTTTGGTGCACGTAACTAATTGCAACTTCCACCATTAGAATTTCCAGGCACAAACCAACTGGGTCATGAAACTTGAATTCCAGATACAGAGTGAATTCCTAGGAAATTAGATGACCCATGTTGCAGACAGAGTCCAAGTTCAGTGTAAAATATTTATTGCTCCAAATTATCGTTGTAAGAGTAATAAAATGAAGCCATATTTGTAGGCTTCACAGTGATATATTTTTATGAGCTTAGAGCTGCTGCTTGTATAAATTCAATAGAGAAGCTGTTTGGACTTGTTTCAAATTTCTGTAGCTACAGGGGAAGAACATTTATTCCCTATTTCACTTGTTAGAAACAATGAAAAGCAAATCTTTTATCTGTTTACTAGAAAATACAGCTTTAATGAAACTCACTACCTTTCTGAGTCTGGTTCTTTGATTTCTGTAGAGATGGAATCAAGTTGTCTAGACTTTGAGGGACAGGACTGACACCAGTTTTTTATGGGTCTTTTTGGAAAGGACAGATGAAAACTTGTTAGATAAATTCAATTGATATACTTACCCAAATCATAAAGTCAAATGAGAGTATTTCATCCGAAACTGGGTTTTGCTGGAGTTTGAAGGAAACAAATTTAGTTGTGAAATCCTGCCTAGACCTTCCTGATTGCTAGGACTGATTTTTTCCCCGGGTACTCAGGGATCCCTGAAACATCCTGGCTCCTTGGTTTCAACAGTCTATTAGGCAGGAATCCAGCCCTCAGAATTTTTAAATGCTGAATGGTAGCTGGTAGACACCTTGTTTGGAAATATCAAAATCATCAGAAAAATGGAGTGTCCCTTATCTGCCTACCCCTATAGCAGCATGTCTTTCATGGGGCTATCCTGAGTGAAAGGCAACTGGACTGTGTGAAAGAACCTTTATTGTACGCTTAGGGTTAGCATCATCTCAGAGTTCCTTTATGGACTGGAAAAAGAACCCAAACCCAGAATGGTTTCATTCCTACTCTTAGAGAAAGAATTGATTTTTTGGGGACCTAATTCAGATATTTATCTGATTCTGATTGGGATTGATTTCAATGCAGTTAAGGTTATTATAGGTGGTAGTGCCCTTGGACTGCCCAAGGAAACTGTGTTCCTGGAATCCTCATCGGAGATGTCCTTTTATTCTTAGAGAAGTCATATTGTATGAGACAATTAAATTCTTCCAGTGACAGAAAAGAAGGTTGATCCCAACTTCATCATTAAAGAGAAAATGTGTCCCCCTTTCAGGCTCTTGTGTCTCTATGTAAACACCTTGAAACCTCTTATTCCACTCAGTGTTCTTCCATTACAGATAAGATAGCAGCATCTCAATTTACCTAGTTCAGAAGAGGTGACCAGTGGCACAGAGTCATCATGGGCCTCCCTTAGCAGCTAGCAGCAAATAAAGGTATCTATGTCTGACTAATATAAATCTTGTATCTCTCGATAAATATATAGACCTACAGTGTGAAAAATTTTGTCTTAGAATAAATGTTTCATCAGCCTTTTAATACAGTTTTGCAGTCCAAAGAAATTAATTTTGTCCTTGCATTGCAGCAGAGCCATAGCAAAGGAAGGGTCACAAATGAGGTAAATATACCCAAGTTTTATGAGCTGCTGCTTATGTCACTATTACCTGTGAAGAGGAGGGGCTGGATTTCACAGCCATGCAAAGAGCAGGAGGCAGCACAGTTCAGAGGTGCTGGGAGACAGCATAAGAAAAGTGTTGGCATCAGGGATGCTGAGGGACCACCACTTTTTGGCAGAGTTACATCTTCAACTATCCAGATCTTACTATTGAGAGTAGAAGTTTCTACCATCTCAAAATTCATCCTTCTAATCACAGAATGGATTGATGAAAGGGACTATATAATAAGAAGAATTACAATTTTATTTATCAGTCATCTTTTTACAAATACTTTGTGTTTTGGGTTGCCATCATTAGCATGAATTCCTATCTAGATCACAGAACAATTCACGTTGAGAGGAATCTCAGGTAATCTAGTCCTGCCTGCCCAAAGCCAGAGCATGGCCAACTCTACTAATCCTTACATGTTTAGTTGTTTGCATACAAGCTACGTGGTCAGTGCAAATCTCTTGAGCAGACTGTGCTATGTCTACTTTGGTATTCTATCAAGTCCTTGATTTCCGTGATTTCCTCTCCATCAGTTCTTTGCTGTGTCTTGATGTACTGCTGGGCTTCACTGCAGGATCCTCCTTTCCTATCTTCCTTTATTACAGGAATAATTTCTGTCACATTAGTTAGTCGTATTTTTTTTAACCTCTGTTTAGATATTTTTTCAGCAGAAAACTATTTTATACGTAAAATGTTAATTACTAAGGTAGGTAAATTTTTACTCACAGAGCTAAAACCTACTTCCATTTCCCACCCAATTCTGAGATTTCATTAAAAAATAGATCTAATTACATATTTCTGATTCTTATTAATATATTGTAGTATTTACATTTTCTAGGTTGCTGTTTTGTCCATGTGTCCTGGTGTATATTTCATTACTAAAATGTGACTGGTTAATATATATCTGGAAATAAATAATTTTACATATAAATATTTAGATTGTATGGAAATACCTACTAATGAAAAATATTAGTAGAAAGACCTGTTTATTTTGAAGTAAAAAAATTAAATCTTATTTGTTTAAAAAGTTATCATAAAAGAAACTTCCTGTTTATGAGCATCAGCTCACACAGTCTTTGTTCTAAATCAAATAAGAAAAAAGTAAGCAAAAATTAACTGGAGTTAATTAAAGTGTACTTTTAAGATATAAAAGACCCTGCTATTAATGAGGTGAAACTTGATTAGAAAGTTGTTTTAAACCCCTTGCCTGTTTTCAGTTCTCTGGAAGAACAGCAGAAAGAATTGTTGAGTACACTGTGTAGAACTCATTAATAAAAGAATGCTAATGCACATTTTCTATCCTGGTAAGCTGTGTCTTACAAAAGTCTGATTCAACGAGACAAATGACCTGTTTTTAAAAGGAGATGGAAACATTTGCAGTAAAACTCTGCGCTGTCAGATGTGCAGAGGGGATATAGCTCCTACAGAAAATACGTTTATTCAAATTCTTCAGACACAGAAGGTCAAACAAGCCTAGTTTAAAGTCAAGAAAATAAAATCAGCGTTTGGGACTAAATCCTCGTCTTGGTGCATAGGCTAAATACTTCACCTGTCCTCTAGGGATATCTGATCTCTGGGCAGCTCAATCAATCATGGGGTGGTGCAGGAGTAATCTGTGATGACTACACAGATGCTGTGCAGAAAAGGTTGATCTGTTAGCTCAGATGTGCGACATTCCTGGTTCTCTTGGAATTCAACTCCTTATGGCACAAATAAATGCCTTTGTTATGAAATACACAGGAGAATAGCAGCACCAGAGAAGATTCTGTATTTTTGTTGATGGGGTGAAAAGTCTCCCAGTACACATCTTTCAACACTCTCACTGATAATAGAGGAAGAAAACAATTTTATGCATTAGTGATATCTGTAGACTTGAAAACATGTAACTATCTTGCAAATATAATCAGTCATTTACTCAAGCAGTTGCTTTACAAAATTTTACTTTCAGCTTGGCTGCAATGTAGCATAATGGAGCAACAACTTACAGACTTATTTCGGTCCTTTTTTTCCCAAGTAGTTAATTGACGGCAGTGGAATTATTTCTAACTTACTCCACCAAGCCAAAATTTTCAAACCTAGATTTAAGAAACAGTTTTCTTCCTTATTTGCCACAGAAACACTGAATGCCTGAATTTGGAAGGGACCTCCAGAGCTTATCTAGTCCACATCTCCTCCTCAAGCAGAGCCACTTACAGACAGTTTGCCCAGGAACATGTACCGGCAGCTGTTGAGTATTTCCAAAGATGGGAGACTCCACAACCTCTTTGGGCAGCCTGTTCCAGTGACCAGTCACCCTCATAGTAAAAAAGTGTTTCCTGATATTGAGAGGGAACTTCCTACGTATAAATTTGTGCTGTCACTGTGCACCACTGGAAAGAACCAGGCTCTGTCTTTGCAGCCTTCCTTCAGTTGTTTGTATATATTGATAAGATCCCCCTAACCCTTCTCTTCTGAGCAACTTTTATTATAGGAGGGATAATCCAGTCCTGTCATGATCTTAGTGTATCCAGTGTGTCCATATCTCTCTTGTACTGGGGACTTGTACACAGCACTCCAGGTGTGGCCTCACCAGTGCCAAGTAGAGAGGAAGGATAACCTTCCTGCACATGGTGACAACACTTTGACCTGCTGACACCCCGTAATGGTGCCTTCTAAATCTTCCTTGCTTACCTGTGGCAAGAGGCACAGAAAAATATTTTCTGTGTTTTTGTGCTCAGTTTATGCTCTGCATTTACTGTCTTACTCGTTCTGACATATACCTTGTGTTTCACATCTTGAAACAATGCTGAAGATAGCAGAGTTTCATCCCATCTAAGGAAAAGCAAAGGAAGCATTTTCTTATCACTTTCTAAAAAAATGGGAAAATGTCAAAGTAGAATAATGCCATCGCTTTCTTCTACAAATACCTGCCAACGCTCCTGCATTCCAAATTGCCCCCATGTTACAGAGGAGAGACCAAGTATGTGATCTTCACATTTATGTGGTTCTCCTTCAACTTCAGGCTTACACATACTGATACAACTATGCAAGTTCATGACTATATGAAATCAAAAAATTTCATGGAATTTGCAGGTTAGTTACTTGAGATGCAGGAGGCCAAAAGCCCATGGGTTAAGGTCAAGAGGCTTATTGAGTGATGGCAAAGATTTGTGTGGTAAAAGCCTTCTGTCACATTTCCACTCCTAAGAATCATTGTAGAGGAACTGGGAAAGAGGGACCTTACAGATTGACTAAGTCTACTTAAACTTAAATATTTAAAGGTCAAGTACCTAGTATAAGTCAATGCAAAAAGAGACGCTACAGGAGAAAGCATCCCTTCTTCCTGCACCATAGGCATGCAGTTGTAGACAGGAAATGTCCTTTAGCTGTAGAAGGAACCTAGACAAAATCTCTGTCTTCCTCTGCCAAATCTTCAGGAATTGTGCGTAGGTAGACTGGATCCTAACAGATTGGATACTACTTTTGTTTCACTCTCACGATTTCTTATGTTTCACAAGTTAAGCTGATTGCATACCAGAGGATGAAAAGTGCTCCATCCACTTGTGGCTGTAGGCAGGCCACCAAAAAGATTATGGAGTGGCTTTTACCTGTACCCAAAATGATCTTCTCAGCTGCCTGCAAGATCACAGAATCATAGAATCATAGAATTAACTGGGTTGGAAGAGACCTCCAAGATCAACCCTTGATCCAATCCCACTCTGATGCAGATAGTACAGCTTTGAGCATGTGGTGCAAGAGGAAAAGGAGTAGTTCAGCTCTAGTGCCCAAAGCAGAAAAATAATCTGAAACACATTTCAGTAATATGAATCTTTATCTGTACCTCCTTAATTAGAATCAAGGAATCTTGATGTTCAACTAACACTTAAATTTGTATTTCTGAAATGATGATTCTTCAGTGAAGAGATATCGACCCTTCTTTCACAGCTACCTGTCAGAGGATGCAGCAAGGCCGTACAGCCTGGTAGCATGGAAAAGAATGAGGTGAACATCCAATCATACGTGAAGGCTAGTGGTAAATATAGATAATAAGAGCTAAGAATAGTGTTAGTATGTTAGATTCTAAGGGACAGTGTGTGAGTGCAGCTGTGTGAAGACAATGTAATATTCTGGATGAAGAGAATAAAAGCTGAATTTAGGCCATCATCATAGAGTACACAGTTATATTATTATGGTCGTCCTCACAAACAATGATAGCTACCTGTATTTGACTTTGAGTTCTCCATTCTTATTTCCCCAGTTCCAAGTTCCTGCAGATTTCTTTGAATGCCAGTGGAAAAGCTTGCTGTGATTTCTGCTAGTAGCTGTATGAATGGGTTCTACTGTTGAGCGATTATGAATTTAACCCAAAGGCATGCATCATTCTTTGTGGCTTTTTAGGAATGCAGCATAAAAATGCAAGTGTATGAAGAGCTACAGTAGACAGTGCAATTTACTGAGGGGAGATACCACAAAATGTTATGAAATACTCCCAACCTAATTTAATATTTTTAATGTGTTCTCCCACACAGTTCTCAAAACCAGTTGAGTGACATGAAGAATATTACACATTTTTTACAACAGATGGAGGATATCACTTTTATGGATTTCAACAATTCATTAAAAGTCAGGTTCTGTTAAGATTCACCATGCTGTCATTTTTCTCACATCTTGTCTGCCTAGTCCAGGCTTATGCTAGTCTAAGGAGGAGACTGAGGGATTCCTATCACTGGTTCAGTAGCTGATGTCTGAACTGCCCTCTCTTCAGCAGAGAAAAAAGAAGACTTTGGAGGAGGAACATAAATTGTGCTCCCTCTGTGCCCAGTGCTGCCACTGATGCATGAAGGATGAGACAGGCCACAGCGAGATATAACTGACAAGGAAGATGTATTGTGTAAAATGGCTATTCAGAAACTACATGAATAGGATGGCAAAACATTTTAATTGTAAATGTAGAAATTATATTGACTTGCCTGCATCATGGGAAAGTCCCTTCCCATTCTTGAGTTACTCTGGACATCAATAGTTATAGCACTGGGTAGAGAAAATTTTGTTCAAATTTCATCAACACCCAACAACTCTCTGGTGCTGCTGTTCACAATCAGCCCTTCTCAAAGGCTTCCCACAAAGACACTGTCACAATGCTTGACAAGTAGTTTAAACTCAATGTACTCATCTATTCCTAGAACTAAGCTACTCCCTTAGGGTATAAGATTAGCTCAAGTTTACATGATAACAGTTCTTGTCAACTAAGTCCACCCTATTGCAACTACAACAAGGAGCAATTTTTTAGGCTTGACTTATTTTACACTGAGGTTGGTGGGTTGTTTCATTGTCTCATCCAAAGAAACAACGCCAAAATCTAATAACCTTTAATACTTGCACTAAAACTCAGCCATGCTATGTCTGTAAATATATTTCCTAGTTTATTAATTTATTAATATATGCACTTACACATGAATCACTCATATTTGTAACACCATAAAGAAATACTGCTGGACAACTTAATTCAATTTCCTCACTGATTTTATTTCCTTAGACTTCAATGGTATTTAGTTGTGTCTCCGCTGATCAACTTGTTGTTTAGCTCTATGCAGTATTATATTTTATCTTGGCTCCAAATATGTTCTCAAATTAACATGATGGTACAGATGGATTCTTGTCTCAGAGCCATATGATTGATTTCATCTCTGATATTCTGCTCCATCAACATTCAAGGAATTAGTTCTGACATCAAAGGGCAATCTGTTTACATTGGAAGTGCAAAATATTGTGCTAAGCAATGCAAAACAGATTAAAAAAGAGAATGGCACTGCCACTGTTTTTTGAAACAAAACACAAAACTTATTAGGAAAGTCATACACTCCCTTCTCTAAAGCAATTATCTTAAATGCTGAAAAAATAAGAAAGAATATCTGTAATGAGTCAGACTAAAGGTCTGTTTGGACTGCTGTGTATGTATGTTACTGGCCAATTTAGAATGCTAGCGATATGAATGGGGCAAGCAGATGGTGATATACTTCCTCTCTTATAGCCTTTTCAAAACAAAAATTCTAGAGGATCTCCAGGAAAGGGACCAGCAATAATCATGTAAATTTAGATGGGTTATAATTTTTCAGCCACTCATTTTAAAAGATTGTATCAGTAACATATAATACAAACCATTACCAAAAACTGCACTAGAGCTTGTAAATTAATACAGATTTAGGATATATTTGTTTAAATAAGAGAAATTCTGTCAGAAAGAATTGTTATCTTCCTTTTTGTTTTGGAACATAGTATTGTACTTATTTTCAATCAGAAGATTGTCTTTTGTACTTTTCAGTGTAAAGGATGAAAATAAAGAAGTAAACCACATGTAATTCTGACCCTGCTACTTACAGTTAAAAAGGTTTTTTTTCACTTTTGAGACAGAAAAGGTTTTATTGGATGATATGAAGTTACTTTCTTACACTACTGTTTATTTATATCTTATGTTAGTTTCTTTTGATTCATGTAAAATAATTATAATAATAACATCACTTGAAAAAATACCTGAGACTAAAATGGTGAACGTGAACTAGTCTGATAGAGAATGAAAACAGCAATACCCTGGAGAATGCATAATTCTTTTGGGGAATATGCAGCCCTCTGTCTGACCCAACAGAAAAAGTTAAAAACCTTTCTTTTGCCTTTTACATTCCTCAGAAATAATCAAGTATCTGATAGTCAGCCCTTAGTACTGAACTGTTAATGAAAATTCAGTCTCAGAAGTATAAAATGTGGTAAAGGTAAACAATTCTGTAGTAGAAACAGGTGAAATAGCTTGACAGGCTGAGAGAGTTGGGGCTGCTCAGCCTGGAGAAGGCTTTGGAGAAACCTTGTAGCAGCTTTCCAGTATCTTAACGGGGCCTACAAGGAAGCTGGCAAGGAAGTTTTTACAAGAGCATGTAGTGACAGGACAAGAGGGAATGGCTTTAAATTGCAAGGGTGTATGTTTATATTGTGTATTAGTAAGAAATTCTTCCCTGGGAGGGTGGTGAGACACAGGAAGAGGTTGCTCAGAAAAGTTACGGATGCCCCATCCCTGGAGGTGTTCAAGGTCAGGTTGGATGGGGTTTTGAGCAACCTGGTCTAGTGGAAGATGTCCCTGGCTATGGTAATGGGGTTTAGAATGGGTGATCTTTAAGGTTGCATCCAATGCAAACCATTCTATGATTCTATGACAAACTGTGGTTTTTTGCATATAGTGCCTCCAGCTTCCCTGAGAAGCTAAGTCTGTCTTTGGGGAAAGCAATTAGAGCATCCAAAGGAGGGCCACGAGGATGATGAAGGGTCTGGAGGGGAAGCCTTGTGAGAAGCAGTTGAGGTTGCTTGGTTTCTTCAGCCTAGAGAAGAGGAGACCTCATTGCAGTCTTCAGCATCCTAATGAGGGGTAATTTACCAATCTCTTTACCTCGTGACCAGTGACAGGACTCGAGGAAATGTCATGAAGCTGAATCAGGGGAGGTTGAGGTTGGATATCAGAAAAGGTTCTGCACCCAGAGGGTGGCAGAGGACTGGAACTGTCTCCTCAGAAAAATGGTCACAGAACCAAGCCTGTCTGAGTTTAAGAAGCTTTTGGACAACACTCTCAGGCGTGATTTTTGGGGCGTCCTGTGCAGGGACAGGAGTTGAACTCAATGATTCTGATGGGTGCCTTCCAGCTGAGGGTGTTCTATGATTCTAGGACATTCAGAAACTAGTATTTAGATTAAAACTACTAATAATAGCAAACTAATAAAAAACAAATTACATTTAAATATAGAGAAATAGAAATTATATTAGTTTTACTGACCTTGCTTGATGATAATTTCCAACAGGATGGATTTCCTCTGAAAGAGGTTTCAGTTTGTGTCTTTGATTTTGAGTGGGAATCTTTAAGGTTTTGCCCAAAGAAAGGTGGCAATTTTCCCCCCTTAAACTATTACTGCATATACATTGCACATTCAGCAATTGTAGGAATGTGCTTCACAGCTGTAGTGTGGTCAGGTATAAGGTTGGAGGCTCCACAAATTTCAGGCACAACCTGTGTGAGTGTTTGATCACCCTCAGAGTCAGGATATGCTTTCTTGTGTTCAGATGTCCTGTGGCTATATTTCCAGTGGTAAATTGAGTTTGAACAGACTGTAAACTGTGAAATGTCCCCTTCACTTTCCCACAAATTGACAGTTCTTTTAAGTTCACCCAAATGCCCAAGAAAAACCTCAGCTTTCTATCACACCAGCCTAGAGAGCCAACAGGAGTTCTGCTCACTGGCTGGGACTGTCTCTTCTTAGACCAGGGTCACAAGCAGAGTTTTGCAGCAAAACTTCTGGGAGCTGATACTGAGAGTGTTTGTATTTCCCTTAGACAAGTTTCATCTGCCATAAATACAGCCACTTTGCAGCAGAGTGGTTCCTTCCTTCCACCTGTGAACACATCTGAACTGTACGTTTAAAACTCTTGCATTAAAACAAAGCCTCCTACTCAGAGTTGCTAATAGTTCAGGTTATAATATGATAAGTCAAACAAATGATTTTTAAAAGCTTTCCTGTGTAATGTGACCTAGAGAAGTGCATTAGCTGAGTAAATATGTTGTTGATTTGTTTTTCCATTAGCAATGAGTGATTTCTCTTTAAGTGACCTACAGTACTGCTTTCTGGGAATAAAGCAATATTGATAAAGAGAATGGAATGCAAAGGAAATATTTTTGGTTTTAGAGAAAACTTGTACACAAAGCCAGGGCACACTGGTTTCCCTGGTTTTATAACCTTTAGAGTGACATGGTTTGTTGCTTTGTCTTCCTTTTTCTCCAGGTCAAAGGAGTCATGCTATACATTATAACAGAGGTACAGTTTACATTTTCTCAGCTGCTATACTCAGGCTATGCCTTTAAAAAAAGACAAATTCATCTTGTGACTGTCTGCTCTGCGACACATTATATAATTTGATGTATACTTATTTATATCACTCCATTGTAAGTAATGGAAGTTTTCACCGAAAGAAAACAAGGCATTTATTCTCATTTATTTGGGGATCCAAGATGTATCTAAGCAAACAATTTGCGTCCACTGTTTGCTTCAAGACTGAGAACAGGAAATATAGAATTGAGATGGAAAATATGACAAAGCGTGTGGCATTGGAGATAATCTTTTAGAATTGAGCTTGTCCCATGATAGACAGTGCCAAAATTGTCATGCATTTAAGCTTTTCTGATATGTTAAGAAGCAAGAATACATGGAGTGGAAATTGATATTCAGCAGATTTGTTAGCATGCAGATCTTTGCAAGATAATCAGGAGAGTGCTTAGGAAGTATTGTGATAATAAATTTCTAAGAGCAGATGTTCCTTAGCAGATTTTATCTGTGTCATTTCAATGATCAATCCTTCTGACTTCTTAACCTTTAACTATTGTTGCACACTTACATTTGATTGTGAGAAATAAAAGAAACTGAAAAGAATTTTATAAATTGAGTGTAATTTATCTGGAGGTCACTGAGTCTATGATAATGAAAAAAATTGTCCCTAAAATTTACCAATGGGAGGAAAAAATGGTTAGAAATTGTGCAAAACTGTTAGTATAATGATTGCATCTTACATTTTGTATGATCAAAGTTCTTGCTAAAAGTTCTATAAAATATCAAGCCAAAGGTCTAAATCTAACCTTCCTAAGATGTATTGTTCCCTGTACACTCTTTATTGAGTTCTGGGTTTAGTTTCACAGATGGATTCAGTGTGAGATTCTTCTGAAATAATTTTAACTTTCTAAAATTAAGGTATATATACCAAAACAGTCATTAAGGCTGTCTTCATAATTAGTAGAGAAAACCTAAACTAAAGGGAAAATTTATGTACTTTAGAGTGTTCTCTTAGCCTGGGATTAGTCATGTCTGGAGTTGCTCAAGTATCACGTTGGTTGTGGCTTAGTGGTGGCACAACCACAAGGTCAGTTTTGGCTGCAGGATTTAATCCTAGCTGCAGGTTTTGTCCATGAGAAAAAAATTTATTTCGTTTGCTTGGATTCTAAGATGCTGTGAGTTCAAATCTCTTTCTGCCCATGGATGTCCTTGGTGAATAAAGTTAGACCTATCTCTATTTTTGAAGTCATGAGAATTGCTTACCTAAATGCTGTTGGGAAAGTAAGCATTATTGTCCTTGTGCCTTTGCCAAGTGTAATTTGTAACAATATTTATTCCCTTCCTCCCACCCTAAACTGAAGCTCAGTAGATTAAGTATTGAGAGTTACCTAGAGATGTTTAGTATGCTCTTTCTAGAAAATGAAACAATGTCAGGGAATATTTTTAGCCTTCATGTCAAGTGGTATGGTCTGGTCATGAACTTAAGGCTAAACTATTTCCCTCTCTTTAAGAGAGTGGTAATCTACCTGTTGGAAAAGGTCCTTGGCTTGCATTACTCAACCTTTACTGAGAATTACTTGAAAGACTGCAGTTGGCCCTGGCCAAAACCATGCTAGGGATGATTCAAATGGCATGGAAAATAGCATTTTTCGTGTCAGGAATATTTCCTGGTGTTGTGCGTTCGCCTCAAACAGCAACTCAGCCCCACAGAGCTGCTTGCTCACTGCACCCTGATATGAAGGGGGAGAGAGTCAGAAGAGTAAAAGTGAGAAAACTCGTGGGTTGAGATAAAGATAGTTTAATAAGGAAAGCACAAGCTGTGCACACAAGTAAAGCAAAGCAAGGAATTAATTCACCAATTCCCATGGGCAGGCAGGTGTTCAGCCCATCCCCAGGAGAGCAGGGCCTCATCACACATAACAGTTATGTGGGAAGACAAACACCATCACTTTGAACATTTCTCCCTTCATTCATTTTCCCCCAGGTTTATATACTGAGCAGGATGCCACATGGTCTGGAATATCCCTGTGGTCAGTTGAGGTCAGCTGTCCTGGCTGTGTCTCCTCCCATCTCCCTGTGCACCCCCACTCTTCTTGCTGGTGAGGTGGGTAAGAAACAGAAAAGACTTTGACTCTGTGTAAGCACTGCCCAGCAATAACTAAAACATCCCTGTATTATCAACATTCATTCCATCACAATCCAAAACACAGCCTCCTACTAGCTACTGTGAAGAAAATTACCTCAGACAAAACCAGCACATCTGGTACTGTTTATTTTACTCATACAGTTGTTTGTGGTGATGGAGAACATATAAGTACTTTAATAAGAGAAGCTTTTTAAAAGTTGTCTTGGCTCGTAGAGCTGTGTGAATCTTATTTGCAAAATAAAACTCTGAGGAGCATCATCTAAAGGATGAGATGTTGAGGAAACTTTCTTCAGTCTTTATTGTGACACCAGAAGTCATTAAGCACGGCTTGTAGCGCTCTGGAGTCTGGGAGCTTTTCCACTGTACAATGTGGAAAGTGGAAAAATAAGCAGGAAGATATGCAATGTTACTGTTTCCATCACTCTAGGACAGATGATGGAGAAAGAGGAAATCAGGTAGAAAATTTTATTCTTCTCCAGGCTTCTCTTTCCCTTTAGCTTAGAAGTTCTTTGAGTGAGAAACAAATGGACTACAGCCATTACAGAATGGTTGCAGTGCTAATGCTAGAATGATATGTAGTTGCCAAACTACTATTGAATTTTTTTAGTCTGCATTACACAGACACAGTTGAGCTAATATGAAATGTATACCTTACAGTCTTTGTTCTTTCCCAGTAAATGCACACATCAGGAAATGTAGGAGAGGGAAGTAGGGTTTTCTTGGGAAAATTCATTTGAAACCATAGTGGGTATTTGTTAACAATGTCAGAAAAAAAGGATACATATAAGGAGGACAGTGAGGACAAGTTCATATCTGTCCCTTCCTCAGTAGATGTTTAAGACATCCAAGGGTGTTAAGAGTATAGACATGCCTGAAGCTGTTTGGTGTCTCTTCCTGGATATTTCAAGGTTTCACTCTGAATGAAGCTGAAATGCAGTCAGAACTTGTTTGCCATCAAAACCAAAAACAAACCCTGCCAACAGCTTGAGCTGTTTCAAACAAACAGCACCAGTTTATAGGTTCATAAATATCAGATGCAGAGCTTTGAAAACTGTATTGAGCAGTCCCAAATGCCGGGTGGCAGCTGAGTAAAGATTAAACGGGTAATGGGAAAATTCCAACTGCTTTTGTCTGTGGGGAAGAATCTCTCAGGCACCAAACCAGAAGACAATATAAGCATAGTTTTTCTATAATACATTAAAGAACAATTTAACACACATCTAAATTTTTTTTTTGGTTCTGAGAGAATAAGGTGATTCCCTGACAATAAAGCTCCTGAAATAGAGGTGGAAGCCAACACATTAGGGTGTCAGTAAGTACTTACCATAGGAATTAATACATTTTTCTAAGGTTCAGTGCTTATTTTCAGTCTTGTTAATAACACAAGAAATATGCCTTCTGTTGGCTGCGCAGCAGAGCTGAAAAAAAGAGCAGACTGTACATCAAGATACATTGTTGTGCCTATTGCTGAATAGTCCTTTAGCAGTTTCACAGCTATGCCAAAACTGGGGTGTAGACTCAGGATCTTGGGTTAACTTTAGAGACAGAGTCTGAGGAAGGGTGAGGTAGAAGCTATGTCCTATTTTGCAGAGAAAGTGGAAGTTACCCTCTGAATTACTTCCTGTGTTAAAGTTCTTCAGTCAGGCGAGATTCATGGGTGTCATAAACTGAAGTATGCTGCACTCAGCATGCTTTCACTGTAGTCTATGGGGCTACTCAGTATGAATAAAGGCAAGTGACTGATTTTGTGTAACTCGTAAGCAATTACAGCGGTGAAGGTAAGAGTAAATAATGTAAATAATCAAAGTAAATGAGAAGGAAGAATGCTCTGGAGCTTTCTTTCACCTAACAACACAGAAGTGAAGGGCAAGGGTAAAGCAGTTTCCATTACTTGTGGAAACTTATTAACTTATTCATTGAGAAGCAAAAGCAAGTGAAAGGGCACCTTCCACATCAGTACTTGAAGCAGGTTGTAATAGCATATTTAATGAGGATGAGACCTAGGTAGAAAGAAGGCTTCATCTTTCTTGAGAAATCATCAAGCAGAATTGCACAGCTCATCACATAGTGCAGATAGTTGTTCAGGCAGGAGGTGAGCGTGCATGGCTCCTTGCAGAGATGCAGACACTGGAGCCAGGCACAGCTTTGCCACTATGCTGCATGTCAGAGCCTGCTTTTAAGGAGTGGTCTTACCAGAATACAGTGTTGGTCACTCTAAAGCAGGATTGCTTTCTTGGGCAGCACTTAAATGCTACCCTGTGTCATGTAGTTGTGTTGTAGTCCAGCCTGCCAGTCATAATGCGGTCCTGCCAATGTCTCGTAGTGTGACCAAAAGCACTTGGGCATCCAGTTTGAAATCTGATCTGATTGTAAAATACAGATAATATGATTAAAACACTGTGTAATTAGTCATTCATGTTGTTAAAGTACTGCTTAAATATCATTAATTGGTCATATACATAGCAACAGTATGATAAAATCATCTCGTGATAAATACCAGTTCCTGTTCTAGTAGTGGTTGCAAACTTTACTATTGTGAATCTGTGTTTGAAAATGTTTGTTTGCATTCCTGAGTGATTCAGGCTTGGGCAAGGGTCAGGGTTTGGCTCGGCAGCTTGCTGTTGCCACATGCACGAACAAGAAAGTGAGAACAAAGGGACAGGGGGATATTGTAAGTTAGGAAGATAACACGTATCACATCAAATGGGTAGTTCAGAGGTTCCTAAGCTATGGTGCCTCAGTCATGGCTGGACTTCGAATCAGTTGTAGATATCTCAAAATACCACGACCACACTGATTATGGTGTATTTTCAATAAAATTTGATATTACTACCTCACAGTGATCTGTAAGAAATTTGCTATGGTCTGAAGAATCATGACACATGGCAGTAATCTCTTACAGAATTGGTCCCATATTTGAAATTGATGGTCTTCTGCAGCCATGCCTTGAAAGGAAAGACTGGAATGTAAAAGAATTATTGGAATGAGCCTTATGAAAATAAGGTACTTAAAAAGAAGTTTTCATTCCTTTGCTATTTTCTTCCCATCTGATTTAATTGTGGGTGATTTAATTATGTAACAAAATGCCCAATTCTTAAATGTTTTGTTAAGACTAGATTCCTGACTCCAGTAATACCTTTTGAAGAAAAGCTCAGCTGGCTAATTAAATGCACATTTTAAAAAATGTCCAGGGAATCTTTTAGACTTGCAAAGTGTTTATCCCAAAATAATCAATGAAAGAATAAGACAACGTAATGAGCTTGAATGGTATGAGAATTTGGATTCTGCAGTTTAAGATTATACAGCATGGGTACTTTGGAATTGAAGGAATAGAGTGGAAGCACAAGCACATCACTTGTGATGTCAATTCCTATATATTAGTTGGTTAGCCCATTTCAGCTTCTTTAGGTGAGCAGGACACAAAAGAACACTTGAAATATCCGGGGCCAGTCAACAGACCACCTGAGTTTATATCTTTAAAGCAACTGTTTAAAATGGTGTAACTTTGTGATACTATCCTAATTCATGCTGGACGAGAATGTGGTCATGGGCACCACACTGGATTAATGAAAATAAATCAATTATTCTATCTAGAAACTCTGACCTGTAAAGCCCTAGCACAAATAACTGTCTGGCAATAAAGTACATTCTTATGTAATGCAGCTAACACTGAGATAAGATGCCAGAACTGGACCAAAAATTATTAAAGTGAGAGAAAGTAATGGTTGATGCATAAGCTTTTGTATAAGAATAAAACATTTTTCTTCTTCCTTTCTAATTCATAATAAAACTCAACTACTAGGAAATTAGTGTATATTTCTCTGGCTTATACTTGATTTTCATTCATTTCTTGTTATCCCTTTTTAAAGATGAGGGCTTTCCTTTTAGATAGTAGTTTGTGTGCTTGTATTTACTACAAGTGAAAGAAATAGAAACTTTCAACTTTGTTGCCTAATGGATAAATACATTGCATTTAGGTGTTGTTTCATTTAATTTTAAAAGTTTTGCACCAAATTTCTAACATTTTTAAAAAGTAAAATAATCAGTGTATCTAAAAAGTAACATTTCTTCTTTTTAGGTGCTCTGTGATAATACACCTGCTGGTACTCAGTTACCACACCACAATTTACTCATTCCTGTCTATTCCTTCACATCTGTTTCCCCAGCCAACATTGTGCAACAATCAAGTATCTCACAAATCATGTTCCTGCTTCAGGGTATATGAGTGAATTAAAACCTCTGTGGCCTCACCTTCACTTCTGCAATTACTTTAAAATTTTTACTGGTAGTTCACACATATCCCAGGAAGGGATTTGTTCAACTTGTCTTTCACATAAACTTTCATATCCAGTATATGTCAGGATTCATGGGCATTCATCATTTCCTGTACATCTTAAGCAAAGTTAATGCAACATTGTTAAGGAGTGTTGATTACACAGCAAACTTTCCAGCTTGTACTGAGTCGAACTATATGGTTTCACTAGATTTCAATGTGGTTTTTGTGCATAATGAAAAAAATTTGCTTAATGAAGTAATCCAGTGGTGTATCTGTGTATGTATATCCATGGCCAAATTAATTTCTGATTTAATTCTACTGATATTGTCAGACTCACACTGTGGAAGAATTTGGCTTGTTCACTGTAGCTTGTCACTATTTTCAATGTTAATTTTAATGGAATTGCCATGATAACTTGCTTTGTCTTCTTGCATTATAACTATGCACTGAAAGAATAAAATATAGCATTACAGGGATAAACAACTGAGATTTACATGTATATACAGTGTATGCAGAAAATGTTGACATTTCACTATAACTGCATTGGAAAAAAATATAATATATGAGTAACTGCAGGATTTCATCCTTTAATTGTGCTTATGGCTTTTTGCATGAAATTATGTAAAAAAAAAAAGTTTAAGCAAATTTAAAATGGAAAAAGGAAAGTCATGTTAATATTTATATTTTAACCAATAATGGGGAGGGGGGGGAACAAAACATGAAGAGTTGGAAACTGAGTTCTGTTGATTTTTCTCCATTTGACAAAACAAGTTTTTTGCTTTCTAAAATTATATAGTACTGACAAAACTCTGTGACTCCCACTGTGAGCACTGCAAAGCAGCATCTGTTATAGATCATGAGGGCATGAAGAACAGAAAGAAAACTTCCCAGTGTAGACTCCTCAGTTTCCCTCAACACAGGGATTAGGGGTGAGCTCTGTGCTCAGCTTTGCTTTTTTGAATCATTACCTCCACTGACAACATTTTATACTCTTTGCAGAGGAGTAAATGGAAGGCAATAAATATTCTGGCCAGTTTTCTATAGTCTTTAGATCAATAAAGGAGTCAGACGGACTATGAGGACTCATGGGAATGGCAGGTTCATGCCTTTAGGACAACCACAGCTATCACATCTCCACCATTTTCATTCACTACCTGGGTAATGGTCTCTGCCATTAAAACTGTCCATTTCTTCTTAAACCATCTTTGGAACTTTATTTCCTCATATTCATTCCAGGACCATGTAAACCAGTTTAGCTGCAGCAGCTTGCGAGGTAATCAGGGTCATCCATCAGTCACTTGGTCTAAAATGTCTCTGTCAGTGCTGTCTACAACTAACTGCTCCAAATTACACTGTATTAGTGACACACACTTATTAGCTTTGAGATTTTTCTTAGAACAAATTTTATCAGTGTGTTTTTTTTTTTATTTTTCTTCCATGAAATTAATAAAAAGTTGGCAAAAGGCCAAGGAGGGGCATGAGCATAGAGAGAATAACTTAATTTTTGAATTGAGAAGAATGAATGTTTTTTATGCAGCCATATGTATATCATCTTCCTTGTGTAAAGGGTTCAGAATGAGTAATCACAGAGAAACCAGTGTACCATCACCCTTCTCCCAAGAGATACTTTACACAGTTTGTGTAATACGCCATTCAAAACCGAACCATCAGTATTTATTTTCCAGTGTCTCACCTGATGACAGAATGAATAACCATCACATGAACAAAGACCAAACTGTTTGCTTTACAAACGACGCAGTTTCAGCCACTTATGAAATAACGAAATCTAGCACCAAACAGTAACATTAAACAAATGTGACAAGCTACATTTTTGAGCAGTGTGTGAGAAGGAAAAAGTAAACTGCAGATTGCATGTCAATTCCTTTTGTAAAGTTGGATATTATTTGCGTAGTAGTGATGATTAATGTGACCCTAGAGTTCTATACACCTGAGATGTGTGACGCTTGCAGAGTTTCTGTACAGCAGTTAATTGAAGCAAGAGTATTTTTTTCCTGTCTTCTTCTTTTCTCTGCTTTTATTTCTCTATTTCTCTATTTTATTTTAGTTCTGTTCTCTACTTGTTTACCACAGCACCTTGCCCTTTATGCCATCCTATGGGCTCACATAGTACATGAAAAAACACGGACTCCATTTGTATCAAACTTCTTTTTACCTCTCAAGATAAATACTCAAAGAACTAATCCTATTGCAGCTTTTTTTTGTTTGTGTGTGTGTGTGTGTGTGTGTGTGTGTGTGTGTAATTAGACTGTTACTGGCATCTTCTTCATCTTTCAGAGCCTTCCTTTCAGTAAGTCTTGTGCCTTCATCTGTTTATTGTGCAGGGTATTACAGTGCTCATTCCCATTTCTTCCTCCATTGCAACTCTAAAAATAATCAGCCATAAAAGCAGCTATTGAGCTTTATTGTTATCAGCACAGTGAGATTAATAGTGGTGAATATACTGTACTTCACTAAAAGGATGCCTTAAATTGACACATCTCCCAGGGCATTTAGGGAGTTCTGAGAAACCCCAGTGTTTCCTGTTAGTCCTTCCATGATAGTATGGGTCTACATTGATTTTTCCAGTAGTCTGTGCCAAACAGGAACAATCTACCTCATAGGGAGGTAATAAAATAATCTTTACAAGCAGTGAATATAGTAAAGCAGGTCAGAAACTGGATTTGTGTTAGTGGGAGATAGAGGATATGTTAGCTTAGTATCTATCCATGCAATTCTAAATTTAAAAAAAAAAAAAAAACAACAACTCATTGCTGTCATTTGGGACTACTGAAGGATTTCATTTTTGTTTATTGCCTGCTTTCATTTCAAGAAGAAGTAATTTATTATTATTTTAATATGGTTAAAATATTTCAATTCAACCTTTTCTTACCTATGATTTTCAATAGAGCACAACACAGCCTAATATAAATTACCAATGAAAACAGCATGAAATATTTTTAACATTGTCAAAATGAATTTCCCATTTATGGTATTCTTTGAAAAAATTGAGATCGTTCTTTTCAACCTCTTCTTATTGAACATGTAATTGAAACAAATCAGTTCTTAGGAAAATTATGAGAATACCAGTTTTCTCAGTGACTGTGATCAATGCTTGAGATTATTCAAGGAATCTATGTTCTGAAATCTATTTTCTTCTAGGTGACAGACTATACTACTTTTTTTTCTCAGTCCTGATATTAATCTTAAATTTGATGTGCATGTCATCATAATCTTTTTTTTGCTCTCATGTTTTGCATGAGGAAAATGGACATAAAAAAGATAGCATGTATGACCTAGGCTTATATCTTTAGTTCTCCAGTGGTTATGCGAGTATCTGTTTCTTTTTATTGGTTTATTGTCAAGAGAAGATGCATCAAAATTACCAGTAAGTGAAGAGTTTGTCTTCTCTTCTATGTTTTTGAAGGATTAGCTCTTCTAAAAATAATTGTAGGACACTTTAAAGTAGTGACTAAGTGAAAAGTGTTGAGGTGAATAATTAATTTTCTAAGAAAACATGAATAGGGACATTTTTAGCCATTAACTAATAAAAGCAATAAATCCTTCTGTTTGCTCAAGATATGGTTAAACCCAGTTTAACTGACAGTGATAGCAGTATTATTACAGGAAACCTATGAGTTTTCTCTTCGTAAGCTCCTTGACTATTGTAAAAGTATATTTATACAGGAGGAGACTGCACTGCCTGTGTTGGTGTGATTGTCATGGTCAGTGTGAATGGCATTGCAAAGGAGCAAGAGAGTCAGTCAACTTGAGATGTCTCACTGTGAAGAAGGAACAGAGCATTAACAAATTTTCTGAATTTTCTTTTTAAATCCATCAGAAAATACTCTCTGAATGCCATTCCTAGAAAATTGTGCATCGAGCCTCCCCCCAAAATATATGTGTGGCGTAAATATCTTATCCACATCTTATGCCTTTTTAAGACTTTTGTGTGTCCAGCCAGCATAGGAGACCTAAGGCAGCCTTCTGAGATGTTTCACAGGCTCAAAAGGGGAAGAACTTAATGTGGAAGAATGGATGTTCTACACAGAACTTTCCACTGGTTATTGATTTCTGTGTAGTTCCTGGGTCGTGCCACCATTGGGGAGCTAATCCATTTCCAAGGGTATCATTTGCTAGACCTGCTAGACTTATGGACTCTTAGGCTTGCTGGTTTTGATTTTGTTTTTATTTTGGTTTGTTTTAGTTCGCTTTTACAAGCAACTTAGCTTATGGGTTCTCTCTGGAATGGATGCATTAGCTTTGTTACCAAATTGCATAGCTCCAAACCCAATTACAGCTGGATTTAAAGGTGTGGCTGAGAAAGCATACTTGTGGTTTATTAGGAGTCGTGTGCAGTTGTAGTGCACTAAACACCTGAACTTTTTGAGTAAATTGAAAGCATTTTGCAATTCTTTTTAGGAATGAAGGTTATTGAGAGACAAGATATGCATGAAAGGTAGCTCTCCTACAAATAAACATCCAGTGCTACTAGCATATTTTTTCCATATAACACAAAGTCTTTCTATAGTGCAAAGGCTTTACAGGACAATTTAACTGTAGAAATTATTAAGAAAAATAATTTTATCCCTTCTTAGTCTATATCAATCATTTAATTACAGAAAATAGCTTGAATTAAGTGGTCCATGGTCATGATGTCAAATGTTCAGTTAAAAATCAGAGCTTCAGCATGTGTGTGTAGACATGATTACATTTAATCTACTGAATATGTATCACTTCACTTCAGTAGAGGTTGTTACAAATATCTATAAGCACACTGGAGCCTGCAGAAGAGACAGAAAATTGTTATTAAATTTTTTCTATGGGACAGTTTCTGCTAATATTGCAGTCTCTGAGACCTATGAAGCCACCACTGTTTTTCATAAAGACCTTGTCTGTGCTATTCTCACTGTGTGGAAGTTTTGACAAAGTGTTTGGGACAAGTTTTAAAAAGTTTTTTTTCACTTGTGAGTATTTCAGGATTGTACAAGTAGCAAGGCCTTAAAGGACCTGCTTCATCAACCGCTTCCATGTAACTACAAATGGCAAACGTCAAGAATATTCTGAACTGGGAGGGACTCACCACGATCATCAAGCCCAGTTCTTAAGTAAGTGAATGGCTCATATAGGGATCAATTGATGTTCCTTCTCAGCTGAAAGGTGACTTCTGTCCAAATATTTCTGAGGAAAAAGAAATTATATTCAAGTCAAATTTTTCCACAGCTAGTTCATAGCCTGCTGAGTTAGGTGGCAATGATTGATAGGTTGCTCTTGGTGTATGACAGCAAAGTCTATTACAGTGCTCAATAGTAAGATAAATGCAAATAATGATGATAGAATTCATGGATGGCTTTTTATCAGACAACCTTTATAAGTTTTGCAAATGTTGCATCAAGCCTTATGATGAATTGGCTGCATATGAGCAAGCTGTAATAAAAGGGAGGGGACACCAGAGGTTGGAAGCATGCCACCCAAGAGCCTTCAGCTGTTTGAACTTTTAGCCTTCATTTCCAAAGTTTCCATCCCATGCTGTGGTAGCTGATGGGAAACTTCCTGGATCTTCAGGCCTAGGGTGGTACAGCTGGCTGATCACAGAACAGGACCTGCCCTTAATCTTATTGCCCAAAGGATGGATGCAAAATGAAATTGCCAGTGACTGTACAATATTTTAAAACCTTAGTACCTTAAAAAAAAAAAAAAAATTAAAAAAAAAGGTGTATCTATGTGTGTAAGCAATTGTGCATATACACTGAAGTGAAGTCATGCATGGACTTAATGGTTTTATTCTAGGGTTATTCATTAATCAAAGGAGGATTAGTAACTAGTCTGGAGAACAGGGACCTCTTACAGGAATCCATTCAAAGCTAGTTCTTCCGATCAACTCAGAATTCACAGAAGTCTTTTAGAAGTAATAATAGAAATTTAAAGACAAAAATAGAAAATAGAAAGCTGAAAACAAACAAAATCTTACTTGAGGACCCTCATCTAGCAAATAAACTGATGAAATCAGAACTCACTGAGCTTATGAAGCAGCAGCTTATGAAACATCAGATATTTTACTGTTAAAATTTACACCTTTTTTGACTACATAAAGAAAATCTGACTGATATAAAATGAAGTATTTCCATGGAAATCTGCTGAAATGCCATCACTGATGTCAGGTCGATGTCTCAGTGTTCACGAGAAGATATCAGTTGCCAAGACTATTCTTTTTTTTTCCCTGTCATGGATGATGCTAAACAACCTCAGTCTAATACATCTTTCTGTTAATCTCTCCTCTTCACCTGTCACCGATATGCAATACTTGGCCTGTGACTCTGAAGAAGATTTTTTTTAAGAGAGACTGTTATGTGAGAAGCATGCTTGAGTGGTATATTTCTGCATTTCAAATTCTTAAAAACTTATTGTATTTGCCGTTAGCTAGTTGAGTTTGCCTCCACTTTATAATCTTAGTTCTGAATGAGCTTATGAAGTGTTGTCTGATGTGATACTGACATTCCTGAAGGAGAGAAGAACAGAGCTGTGAGAAGGGCCACGCTGGGCTGCTGCCAGAAACAATATAGCCATATTATCGCTGCACTCTGTGGAGAAGAAAGTGTCATACTGTGCTAACATGGCTACTTTGTTCTGCAGCTTAAACTAGCTCATTCAGACCTGATTTAGTTACCTTTAGATAAGTGTGGTTTCTTTATCCTGGCACTACCTTGAGATAAAATGAGTCATTCTACAGTCTGATCATTTCTGGCAAGTTATGGTCAGTGTTAATCACTGGCATGTAGCAGATGCTTTGTGATGGTATCATCTTGCTCTTACTTGTATCCACCTGCTCAGAGGAAAACAGCTGACCTGTAAAGTCATCTCCCAGCTCTGTCAATGCACATATGGAGCACTGATACTCATTTTTCAACTAGAATGTGTCCAACAGTGGTGTAACTCTTTCAGTCTCAGGAGTTGCTAGTGAAGAGCAGGATGTCTATTAAGTCACTAATCCAAACTAGATCTCTCTGGTCTGGGACTGCTGTCTTGTCCCTGAGGACATGCATTCTTGTGTATATACTTGTTATCTTGCAGAGTAAATGGGGAATATTGGCTCTCTTTTTCATTTCTTGAATTACCTTCTTTCTATTACCAGGAGGACTTTTACAGCCATTTAAATATTTGGCTTTCGAACTGAACTGGTTTTGGACACAAGTACTGTGGAAGCCAAAGGTTCTCTGTGGTGCCTGTGTGATGGAGCTTATTAAGTGTTTCTTTGTATTGCTGGACATGTACCAAGCCTGTATATATATACTTGATACAAGGACCAAGTCTATGATAACTGTGGCAGAAAAGGTCAGTAATATCTGTGTAGGGGAGAGAGAAAATATCACTTGGCAAGTCACTGTTAGGCAGTGAACTCTGATGGTACAATGGTAGCTGCTAATTGGATATAATGAGGTAAATGCCTAAGGGAAGTTGCCCTCACCAAACAAGTAAGTCAAGAGACCAATCCTTGTTGGCAGGGAAGTTCTGAGCATTAGTACTCGTGTGAAACAGCCGTAGGGAAATGAATCATATGACTGAAGGTTGTTTGAAAATGTACTGTCACTGCATGTGCTACTCTGTGTTCGTGTGCAGCACAGTGAGCAAAATTCATTTCAAGTTACTGAAGTAGGAGGAAATTTTTGAATAAGCATCACTATATAACGACCTAGATGACAATGGGTAGGTTAAAAATAAGAAATACGTTTTTGCATTTAAGGGAAATAAGAGTGGCCTTCCTCTGGGAATCAGGAAAAAAAATTGAATGTGAGGAAGAGAATGTCCAGAATAGACCTGATTATCCTCTCATCTTGCAGCCTTGCAGTCATAACACATTTTCAAAGGGATCTGAAGTTCTACCATTCAGATTTGGTAAGGCTACCTCTCACACCCTGATTTCCCTGACGTGAGTCCACCCAGATCAGCATAACCCAGACTCCATTTCTGACCTTTCTGGCTTTAGATTTCTTTTAATATCCCTGTTTTGAGAGAGAAGATGGAGCAGTCAGTGTCAAGAGGACCACAGTTTCCCAGCTGACTGGGAAGCATTGTATGATGGAGAACTGGATTCATGGGATTTCCATAACGTTATTTTCATAGATTGTTTTAAATGTCTGCAAGGAGAACTGCTTATGAATTGGAGAATATAAATGACACTTCCGGGGATATTCTAAGTTTTCTCTGTCTTAGTAAATTATATTGAAAGATACCATTTTCCTAGACATATTACATTAGAAATTCTCTGAGAGAAGTGCCTAGGCAGTAGGAATAGATGGAGTTATAAGGAACTACATTTTTTCTTCTCAAGACCTCACAAGTCTGTGTGTATTCAGAGAAAGTGAGAAAGACGGAGCCAGCAAAAGAGGCTGTCTGGACTCCCTGATGGTTCCCATTATCCTGACAGTGCAAATGCACTCCCCATTCTGCAGGCTGAAGGGCTTAGAATGAAAGAAGTGAATTTTCTGCTATAAATTATCTAGTTGGGATTGCTGATTGATTGTATTAGTAACATTTCATTGCAGTAATTTTTCATATAAAATTATTTGCAGCTAACGTGGTTATCCAAAGCAGCAGGCTTGATTTGTCACTTCCTGGCATTTTGTTCACATGAATAGACCTCCCGCTGAAATGAATCTGCAGCCTAAAGTATAAGATAATATTCTTTTGGACATTGCAATAATACAGAATTTTTCTTTTGTCACTTGCTGAAAGTTGTTTTTATTTCACAAGCTGAAACATGAGGGGTCTGCTGTGACTTCCTCTTTTGTGAAGTCTCCAGTTGAGCTGATATCACATAGTCTGGTAAAAAGGAAAATATTTACCAAAAATAGCAACTGGAAGTGGAAAAGTAGTATTTTTGAAGGTTTTGGTGCTTTTTGCTAGTGGCATTAATTCTGCAGTGTTGGGAGGTCCCCATCATGCTGGGCAAGTTGAACTGTTTTCAAATATCCAGAGAACATGGCAATAATGAAAAACTGAGGATCAAGCTTCTCCAAAAGGATTTGCATCAGTGAACCTGAAGAATTTGACCCAAAGCTTTTAAAATGCTTCCCTAATTAGTAAAAATTTTATTACAAAATATTGTTAAAAGTCTGCAAGCTGTAGATCTATACCTTTCCTTCTGAGGTATGCACTCAGCATTTACAGTAACATAAATAATTCCCATCTTTGGTTTTTTTCACTGTGTTTCAATTTTCTGGTTTTCAAAGGGTATTCCTCACCCAGTCTGTTATTTATGGAGATGGATCTACGTTTATTCTTTGCACTTAGCTTAATGACATCAGCACACTTAACCTGTGAACTTAGGCTATTTTGTCTGGATGGTAATTTGGCTGAAACTGTCATTAAGGTTTCTGAGTGGATTGTAGGACAGCTAATTGGCACCACTCTGCTGAAGGCTGAGGGAGTGTCCTTGCTATGCCATCTGTCCCTCTCGGGAGAAAGCTGCCACTAAGACACAGGAGGAAGTGTCCCATGGCTCACATTTCCTCCTTTAGCTTTCAATGTGGAATTTTTGGTTCTACTCAATAGATATCCCTTACATTTCAATTTCTGGTGTTGTGCCATGCCTTCTTCCAGACATGTCTAAATCTTTTGTCCAGTCATGCTGTAAAATGGGTAATTCCATTTTATCTCTTATTTCCTACAAGCCCATCAAGCACAGCTGTTCTGTAATACCCTTGTTTAAAATGTTTGAAGTGACATACACAGGAACTGTGTCCTTCAAGGGATGAATTTAAAATTCACAGTTACCTCAGGAAAACATCAAGCTCAGCAAGGTTCACATCTGACACCTTCAAGAACCTGCCACATCTCTGCCTGATCATGAGCTTGTGATGTGATTAAAAGAATGGAGAGAGAAAGCCATCGAGAGAAAAGATTGCTCTTATATTATATTATTATATATGGTCTTGTATATTATATATGAACAGGCTGAATTGAGCCTAAAACATTTGACAGTTCAAAGAGTAAATAGTCCAATAGGAGTAATTACAACAAGCTCAGCCTTGCTAACATCTATGCATGTCTAGTCACTAACTTTAAAGGGCCCAGGTTTTCACCCCATGTCTAACAAAGACCTTTTAAACTAACATTGCATTTGTCCCACGCAGTGCTGGGACAAGTGTGCTTGTCCCATACAGATCCTGGGAAAAGCATACTGTGACAATTTGTCTGCAGTTGATTTCCTACAGAAAAAACAATTTTCTCTGAATCCATATGGTTAGTAAAATACATTGTCAGCAGAATTACTGTATACAGTAGCTGTGATAACACATGCTACAAGTTGTCATTTGTAATCATCACTGGTTCAACTGACTGTCTGCTCCTGGCTCCTGTGTTGAAAGAGGGTAAGGAAAAAAAATTTTATACTGTCTTGCTTTAACCTCAAAAGGGCAGGATGGTGCCATCTAGCAATTACAGGAGTTTTACTTCTTTCCTAATGTAAGCAATTTTTTCCCAGTTTGAAACCAGCTAATGTATGAGTGAGAAAAAATCCATGCAGAATTATAAAACAGCAAAATAATTCAAAACCAATACCTCTTCAAGGAGTATGAAGAAGTGACATTTATCCACAAATACATAAGTTCCAAAATTAGTACTAGATGTTGAATTTTTAATATCCAATAAGAGATTTGTTCTGTATAGAGATTTTGATGTATTGCCTTAAGAAAAAGAAGGTTATGAGTGAAAAAATTATTATCCACTCCTCGCATCTGCTCTCCTTTCATGAATCCCTTCCGTTTCTTTGAACAGCTCATCTCTCCTGCTGCTTCATCACACTTCACCAGAAGATATTCTCTTTAGAAAGAACTAAGCACTGTCTACCTCTCACAGCAGACGGAAGCAACATCACTTGAGGACAAATACTGCAATTGTGTGCCTTTCTTTTCCTGCTCATGGATACCAGAGCTGAGGGGGGCTGCAGAGGATGGGAATTGTGTGATATTTGGTACTGTCCCATTCAAAAGTTAAGTCAGTCCTTAAACCTCACAGATATTCACATTCATATCATAGACATAAAATAGGCTATTTTCCCTAAATAAAATTATAGGAAGAGATTAGGTATTATATAATAAACATACATAAAAAATGTTTCTTTTCAACGCTGTTTACCAGTTTGCAGATAATTCCAAATCCAATTCATATCTTATCCATTTTATATCCTGCAGTGTAAACATATTTATCAAAATAAATGCATTTATGCTGCAAGGCCATATTTATAGCAGTGTATAACTTTGCTAAATTTAAAGTGTTTGGGCACACATTTGTCATGCTGAATGTTTGACTCGAGAAATTATTTTTTTAATGGTTTGGCTGCTTCTAAAAATGAACTTAAGGAAAAATACTGTTGTTTCTTCTTTGCTTCTGCCAAAAAAAAAACCTCTGAACTTTCTTTGGAAGTTTGAATGTGTCAATCATTTTAACTGTTGTTAAGGTGTGTTTGTTATAGTAATAGTCAGATGTGTTTAAAATTTCTGAAAAATCTTAGTTTCGCCAGTTTCCAAGATTCTGAAAAGAGTTTGGTTCTTACATGCAGAGTAGCATCCAGAACAACGGGACAGTGGGATGTTTTGGAAATTCCCCTCGGATTGCACACACCTGAAGCTCACATTAACTCCCCTGCAGTGACTGGATAGGATGTGTGACATCCCTAGAGCAGAACAGAACTTTTTTTTTTCTTGTTATACTTCAAAACCAGTTCTAAAATGCTGTGAGAACAGTGCAGTCTGGGGAGTAAATAATATTTCTCATTCAGTGGAGTTAAGATTAAGGCCAATACCCACCTACCCAATGATGAACATCAAAAGAGAAGGTCCGAGTTTGCCCGTTGCTGTACAAACAAGCACAAGCCCTCTGAGGAAGCACCAGCATTCCTGTGCTTCTTGTGTGAAGCAGATCTTTTAGAAGACAATCTGTGATCATATCACTAAACACTGCATTGTAAAGTGGGGGAATCAATTAGTTGTCTATCTCTCATTGGCCTTTATAACCATCAGCGCGCTTGTAGCAAGCGTGGGTAGAGCCCTTCCCAAACCTTCATTCATGAAACCCAGCCATGAATGAATGAATCAATTAGAAAAATGCTCAAATTGTCTTTTGTTGCAGTGCTTGGCTGTAGAGCCTTACCTTTACAACCTTATAGCAGTGATGTATTTTTTACCCTTGTTTTGTATGAGTGTAATGTAAATAGCAAAATATTCCATTTTTTAATACATTGACATATTACATGCCACCATTTTTAATTTACATGAGTCATAGTTTCTCAGGAAAATCAAAGAATAAAAGGTTTTTTCTAATAACACTTACTTGTGCATTTCCTTCATATTTAGGCCTTTATCAGTTTCCCAATATTGAGTTTTCTCTTTAATTCCGAAAGCCTTTATGCCAGAAGAAATCCTTTTGTTACATATGAAGTAAGGAACTTTTTTCAGAGATTAGAATGGATAAATCTTCAGGGTTTTCATGTTGATAAACACTACACCAGCCACATTATAAATACAAGTAGTTTGCAAGATTTTTTAGCTAAAAGTTGAAATAAAAACTATGCAAATTGGATGATGGTAGCTGGGAAAAAACCTCTACACAGTCAAGACCAGCTAGGCTTCTTGCCTTTGTATTAAACTGTGCAAAAAGACCCATATCTTTGAGGCTAAATATGAATGTAGCAGCATTGAATGAAAATCTTTCATTGTCTTGTGATAGGCTTATTTATTTTTTGTATCCATACACTGGAGCAGAAAATGGAGTTGTTTATTTTGCTTAAATCAGATTCTGCCTCTGTCTCAATCTTACTGCAGGAAATTCAAGGCACACAGACACTACGGGTTTGCATACTTTATAACATTAGAGGGGTTTTTCCAATAATACAGGTAAGAAAAAGCTACATCTGCCACAAGAACTAACCAAAATCTGGCATGAGACTTAGCTAATGCTTTGTAGAGCTGTCATGTTGGTTTATGTAATTCAGATCTGTATGCAGATAAGTAATATACCATATGTCATGCAATTGATCTATGCTAACTGCTACAGCAAAGTAGGCATATTTTAAGGTGTAGAATTAGTACAGCATGCAGGCCAAGACATAATAAATAAGAAGTAGAACTGCAATAATGCCATAGCAATGCCTCAACAACTCATTGGCATAGATGAACTTAGACGTAAATTACTCTAACAGTTAATTTACAGAGCATTGTAAAGAGCAAGACTAAGTACAGGTCATGTTTCTGCAATTAGTATGCAGATAAAATTAGTTGCATTATGTGCAACAATGCATTTGAGAACAGTTACAGATCTATGTTTTTAGGAGGAAAAAACCCCACAACTCATACTCCCCCGAGTAGTAGTTGCTTGATTTCAGATTACTGTTTCATCAGTTAAAGATGAAAATTTAGAAGGCACAAACAGACAATTGCAATTGGTCTACATCTTCATCTTCTGCCTGCCTCATTGTAGTGGTCATCTTAATAAACAAGTGTTATTATCTCTGTAGGAAAGATTGTGGCGAGCCTGTGAGCCTCTGCGACAGTTATCTGAGGGACTAATTTGAGGGTTGAGTTGTACTATGTTATAATTCACTGAAATCAGCCCAAATGAATCACCCACCAATAGTTTTTTTTTTTTACTATAGCCTGTTTTACCATAGAAAAAAGAATGAAAGGGGGAAAGGTTACAATTTAACAAATACATTTCCTGCACTTTTAATAGTATTGAAAGGAGTGTTCACTCTCATAGTTGTTCTTATGATGCATTTTGCTGATGGGTTCAGATTTGCACATCAGCAAAACTTTGAACAGAATAAATTCTCTTTGTTCTGTTGATTTCACTGAAGAGGGAGAGTTGCACATGCTTGGGATACATTTCCCTGAATCTGAGCAGGAAGTGGATAATACCAAATATACTGTTCCCTGTGACTAAAGCCAGGTAAATAAGTAATACTCACGGCTTTAGTCATGTGGAAAGAATTCACATGAACAGGGAAGTAATGTCTTATGAAAAAGTAGAGAAATTTCCAAAGTGCTTTACTGACAAGGTGGTTGAATGATTTGAGAAATAAATGTGAATAGCCACATTTGGAAAGTATTGAGAATCACTGTTCAGGGTCAAATTTGTTTGTCAGATCATCGGATTGCTGGACTCATGCCAGCACAGTAAGAATACGGCCAACTGAAAGTCACAATGCAATCAGATGTTGACACTTGGCACAGGGAAAAGGCTGTGCTGGGCAGAAGTTATTAAGGAAATATGGAAATATGCCTCTCAACATAATGGAGGCCTGCTTTTATATAAGTGTAGCACATTTTATCTTACAGCAATTCTTAAAAAGAGAAGGGATCCAGTCTTCTAGGTGCTGTGCAAAGGCAGAGCTGAAAGACTGTCAGCTCTTGATAAAATGAGGTTTTACAGGCTGAGCAGGTAGTTGTGCAGAACTAGCTCTGAAGTGGCTGTATTCTCTTCTCTTGAAGATAGTAAATTTAGGATTTGTGCTAACCAGGGATAAAGGTAGTGAGCAAAAGGTAAATTCTGATTTTTGTTACATTAGTGTAAATCTGAGATCATTTGGACACTGTTTAAAGAGTTTGGCCCAGGAGTGCTCCTGAAGTGCATAGTTAGGGCATGCACATACCTTCTGATCTCATTCCAGCCACAAACAGGGATGTGTGGAGAACCTTTTTCCACAGAAAGGAAATTTCTATATACATATGCCAGAAAGGATCATGGTTCACTCTCACTTAGTCCCTAATCTGGACAGCTGGGACTCAGGACTTTGCAACATATAGCAATGCTTAGCATCACCAAAGATTCTATTTATATAATTGTCTGCTTTTCCTATTAGGGCAATGTGAGTACTGAGATCCTTCTGACAATTTAAGTTGCAAGACTGGTTTGATTGCAAGAGTTCTCTTGTGAAACTTCCTCTCTGTAAAACCATCTTACTATCCTTTGCCTTCACCACCACTGCTTTAGGTTCAGACTCTATAGTATGAATTTTATAGGAAAATGTGCAACATGATAGAGTTGAGATAAAAGGTTAAAAAAAAATCCAAAATTCCACCTGATCCTCATCTTGGTTTAAGTAAATCTTGTCTGGCCTAAGTAAATTGAAAGCTCTGAACAGGGGCTGTTTTACAACAGCTTAAAATTTGGTATTATGCAGCTTTTATAATGCAAACTTTGATTGCTTTCTTACAATTCTTCTTTATATGTCCTGCTTTTAAAAAAACTGTGCATTTTTTTAGTTTTTGTCTGCTGAATTTTTACTCGTTGTGGTTCACTGTGCTGCCATGCCTCCCACACTGTGATAAACTGATGAACGAGATTGTGTTTCACCTTCTTGTTCTTTTCCTTTTCAGTGGTATCTGCTTATCCTTTCTGGTCTTGACTATTGCCTTCAGGACACCCACTTTTGCTGTATATTCTTATTTTTGGCTTCGTTTGCAGCTCCTTCACTGGACAAGCTTGCTTTTCAAGTAGGGCAAGCATGACACCTACAACGCTTTGCAACACTGTCCTGACTTTGGTTTTCTGCCTAATTTGGTTATGAGTTGGCTTGGCACCAACAGGCATGGATCACATCACCCACTGTCAGTGGGAGCTGTGCAGTGCTTGGGGTTTTTAGCTCTGGAGCGGAGTTAAACAAGGTTCTCTCAGTGGCTCTAGTTTCTGTAATTGTTTATGTCTACAACTCTAATGCCTTAATTAAAACCACAGCACATTTTTCCATCTTTCCTGGACTTGTTGTTTCATTATCTTGGCTGTTATTTAGCCAATATTTTACCCATCTTCTGCTTAATGTTAAATTACAAGTGCTTTTCCCAGATTGGTTTCTGTCTACAAATTCAATATCATGGAACCTTCGAATTTATTTTGTCTTCCTGACCCCAGTGGCTGGGTTTGAGGATGTTTGTTCTTTCTTTTTCACATATACATATTAGCACAAAACCTCAGTAGATCCTTTCTGAAAACCTCATCAGCTCATACTATTATGACATGTTCAATATTTTCAGGTTTCTAGATTTTATAACATTTCACAAACTATTAAATGGAGTGCTTCTAAGTATTTGCTTCTCAGTATTTTTATATATCTAAGATGCATAGTTTGGAAGATATTAAGGTATCTCACTACTAATAATGACTTTTTTTAGCATAATATTTACAGTAAAACTTTAAGCAGTAGAGCAACCAGTTAGCTCCCTGGTATTTCATCTTCATAGATTGGATGTAAAAATTATCTATAATAATAGATTTACTTTCTTTTTTTTTTTTTTTACTTTTTTAATAAAAAAATATTTCTAAAATAATTTCACTCAAAACTTGACATAAACACCCAGTAATTGTTTCTAGTAGAGGTCTCCCTCTTTGGCCATCCACATTTCTATTGCATTCATCAGAATATACTGTCTGATTGACTCACTCATTTTGAATTAATGTCACATTCCTAGAAAAAAGATTTCTACATATGCATGCATAAAAATTGATATAAAAACTGGTTCTAATATAAAATTTATAGAGTAAGTACTTGAATAGGAGCAGAAGCAAAAGTGTTTGAGTAGATCTGTTATATTTATTCTGTTAATGGATTTTCTTCATTTATTACCTCTATAATTTGATAAATCTGAAAGTTGTCTAAGAATTATGTCTAATCAGTCACTGTTCCTGTGATTCAACTTAGTATTTCTAAGTCATCTTTTAAACTGGCCTTCATAATATAATCATACCTACCATAAGTCTTTTTTCTGCTTTAAAAAAGACTAAAAAAAGTAATTCACTCTGGTTTGTTGAAAGCTTGGACACATGCATTGAAACTTCTTACAAAGTACTTCACAACTTAGTATGAAAAAGCATTACAAAATAGCTTTGGATAGATTTCCCCATTGTTGCATTTTAACTGAAAGGAACTGCCTTGTGACTTGCTGTTTTTTGCAGTCTTTGAGGCAGCAAAAATTGTTGAGTTGAATGAATTCAATCATATGAAATAATTTATCTAGCACAGACCTGAAATGGTCTTCCATAGTCTAGCAGATAGCTCAAACTGCACTGCAGTTGCAGCAAAAAGGAATGGTAATTCATTAGTTTGTGTTTCAAGATATTTTGTCAAGCATAGCTCTGTTTTTTGAAATATAATGTATAAGTGCCTTCTCTCAGTACATGTTCTATTCAAGTAAGGGGAGATGTCCCTGAATGAAAGGTCAAAGAGCAGAGAAATTTAGAACAGACTGTTTAGACAAGATGCTTAGCTGGCAAGTTCTAAGGATTGGTACACTGCTTGCACTATCATTAGCCAGCTCAATACCAGTGCTAGTGACTCTTTTGTGCCTCTTTCTGAGATGTCCTCATGTGAGGATGTGACTCTAGTTCATTATCTGCCTTTCAGCGCTGGGAACATCTGCCTTTCAGGTGCAGAAATATTTCTTTGGATGTCCTGTAATACTTGGTTTGAACTGGAGATCACTTAGGTTGGTGTTATTCCATGGGAACACCTGGTCAGTTCCTTATTGATTTATTGATGTAACAACTGTAGGATCTATCCATGATTTTTGAACATGCTCTGAAAGAATCAGAAATGAGCAGAGTTACTTTGGTGCTTAAGTAAAAAAAAAAAAAAAAAAAAAAAAAAAAAAAAAAGAGGAAGATGGTATGGAACAGGAAAAGAGAAAGTTTGCAGTAAAAAACTTTGAAACATTAAGGTTAAGGTCTGCCATTCAGTGGAAGAATTGTATAATATTAGATTCAGATTAAGAAAGATCTTTCTGTGTTTGCCTCAGGTCAAAACAAAACAAGAACATCCTAGAATACAAATAATTTATATATATATATATAACATGAATTGGTCTAGAAATAGGAAATCCATTAATTCAGTTGTGCTTTGAATTTTACAGTGCATGGAAAAAAATACACAGCACCATAAGTCAGAGGAATTGGAAGGAAAGTTAGGGTTTGATGAATTGCTAAAGAAAGCATGATTGTTTAATCTGTCCAGATCCTATATAAGCTTTCAGATGCTTCACAGCTTTCCTTGCTGTAATTAAAACTCACTAATAGTTCTGTAGGAATTTATCTAACAAGACCGAGAGGGCTGTAATTAAATGATTGGAAAAGGCTTTGTTTAGCATTTAGGAGTTGTTGGTTAACGAAAAAGCAACAGAAAATTCCCTGGATAAAGTAGAATTTGAGACATTTAGAAATAACATGAAAAAAATATTTTCAGTTTCTATTCATTCTATTTATGAGTTGATAAATTTAAAGGCTGTCTAATGATTTTTTTTGTAATGTAATTAGAGCTGCTGGATAATAGCTGTGTTATTATGATTAGCCTGAATTTTAAAAAAAATAGAAACACTAATACCATTACTGGGAAAATGTCTTGATTTTGTTTTGATGCTATTCGCAAGTTTTGAAAGAGCAGGTTTTCCCAGGAATGTTGCGTTTAAGAGTTTAAAAGCTTTTTCAAGCTGTTCCTGGATGGGGGAAACTCTGAATCCCTTAGCCCTGAAGTGAGGTTCACCTGTATCTTCATTCCAGGTGACAGTTAGACATAGACTTGCACAAACCCTTCTGCAAACTTTTTGCTTTGTGGTTTCTGTAAAAAGGAAGTTGGGTATCTGTTTCACTTGTATCCTCCAACAGGTGCCTGACCTGAAGTATTAAGAGAGCAGGAGTCTGGAGTAGATGGGTCTCCATACTGGTGTTCTTTCTGTAGTTCACCAAACTCCACTGTGCCCCACTGAACTGCCAGTCAATGAACAAGGAACTTCAGCATGTAACCCAGAAGCAACAGTTATGTGTAAAATTGAGATATCTTCATGTTAGTTTGATGTTTTTACATCAAATGTAGTTTTCTTGTTAATATGGATTGCACTTTGTGTCATTAACAGCCTTCCTCAGCATAATTATTATTCTCCTTGAAAGTGTGCCCTAATTTGCAAAGAGCTACATATAAATGTGTGTTTGTAGATAGCAACCACAATCTGATACATTATCAGCATTTTAATGATGAATTATTATTTTCTTAGCCAAAAATAATAATGTTAACATCCTGAAAATGAAATTGCTTTTTGCCAGGAGCTCAGGAAATGAAAGGAAAAGAGCTTGTTGACTGTATGTTCTCATGGGCTGGAAAGATCCTATTGTGATATGCTATGGTAAAAAAAAATGGAACACATTTGGCACAATTTTAGAGAGTTAGAGTCAGGAAGCAGATAACTGTGGGACTGAATAGAAGTAAACAGAAGTAAAATAAATCAGCTGTATTTGAGGGAGACTGGGTTTTTTACTGCTGCTAGATTAACTTGTTAAAATAAGGTGTTCCCTATTATATATGGCACTCAGTTCAGATGTAATACAAGTGATGTGAACCAGGGTTCAACAAGCAAATGAATCTGAGTTCCACAACTACACCTGTATTTCCTTCACAGCCAGGGAGTATAAAATTTTCTGATCATGTGTGTACATACACACACAGACACAAGCACATGCATATATTTCTCCCTCTATCTTGGTGTGTATATAAAGGTTCTTTTCCCTCTTCAGAACCTTTTTCCATTTTTTTATATATTTATATAAAAATTTTATAATATTTATATTTTCATTTATCTATTCTCAAAAAAGATTAAGTGCTTCAAAAGAAAATATTTTCAGCTAGGATATATCAGAAGTTTCATGTGGGTCTATTCGATTTACAGTATAACTTTGATAATTATTTTTTTTGTCACTTGACATTCTAGATGTCCTATTTTTCTTTTTTCCTTTTTTTTTTTTTTTGAAGCAGAATTTACATGTATACAGTAGTATTTTGATCACTGAGAGCCAAAGTCTGTTTTGAGCTTTTTTACATGTGACTAGCAGCTGATCAAATATTGCTGCCAGCTCAAACAATAGAACACTGATTTTCTCACTCTCCTACTGTTTTGCTGGATCTGAAAGCATCTTGTGAGTACTCTGACTTTTTTTTCTGAAGTTTGTAACCTTGTATCAGAGGCTAAATAGATTTGAATGTCCTCTGAGTGTAGAGAGCTCTGAACCTAGGACTATAACTTTTACAGTAGTAAGAAACTGCATGAAATGAGACCCTTCTCTTGCTCCTTCAGCCTTGTGTTGACTGTGTCTGGCAGTTAAGTGCTGCTTGGGCATGTTAGCCATTCTCAGAACATGCTTCCAGGCCTAGGTGCCTCTGACAACCTAGGTGTGAAGAGACTGTGTTGGTTGCAAACAGCTTTAGTCGCCTACACGTTCATCACTCTCTAGGTGGTGACAACTTCAGTTGAAGTCAGTAATAAAACTGCAGGTCTGTAAAAGTTTTCATCTTGAATTTAGCTCATTTGTAAGAGAAACAAACTGTGCCTCTTTTATTCAATATCTTAATTCCACCCAAGGGCCAAAGTAACAAAACTCTATTTTCGACCTGGCTTGGCACCTACTTGATGGCAGATAACTCTGTTGGTGTTAGGGTCACAGCCAGTGTATGTAGCAAGGTGAAGATGTAACAGCCATAGCCAGGCATGGCTCTGCAAAAACCACACCAAAATCTAGGGCCTTACTTCCCCTTCTGTTCCTGACTTTGTTCCAAGTCATTTACCCAGGAAGAGAGTAAGAAGAAAGTGTGATTGGTTTTACCCAGCTCCAGAATAAGCCTAATTAATGGATGAGCCTATAGCTTAACAGAAGTTTTTCTACAATGCTGACACTGGCCTCCTCATGATCCCTGTTCTTTATGCTTAGTCTTGTCCACATGCCAAAGTGCCCTCACCTAAGTGGTACTTAAAAAAAACCTCTTTGAACAGGCTCAGAAATCTGTCTGAGTCTTTTGGTTCATGGCACAGCTGTCAGAACTAGTAGGCAGAGTGGAGAGGTACCATGTTGCCATGGGCACAAGGCGGAGACCACCCAGCAGTGAGGTGGGAGTGCATCCCTTAAACAGATACTACTGCAAAGACCACCATGTCATAAAGCAGCATTTGACCACATTCTGAAGGACACTGAAGAAAACCTTTTTGGAGTGGTGCTTTGGGTTGTGTGGTACCAATTGCCTCCTATACAAAATGCATCCCACCCCATCAGGTGTTACCCCACCAGTATATAGGTTGGGGGCACTGCAGGCTTCAGTGTGGCTTTTCTAAACTTGAATGGGAGACCACAACACATTTTAAGTACAAAGTTAAATTCCACATTTCAAATAGAGTCAAAACATGGTGATAAGGTGTCCACAAGAGAGAAGAAGCATTGTCGAACCAAGTTACTTTTGTCATCCTTCATCTGCATTTGAAATTGTAGCTGACTTCCATGGTTTGGGATCAAGGCTTGTCTGCTGAAACACTTCCTGTGTTGAGTATCACATCCTTAAGAGGTTTTGTGTCTTGCTTTTGAAATAAAGACCTGCAGTAAAGGGACTTCCATCAACTGAAGAGGCAGCAGCAGCTTCAGATTGCATATATTATTTTTTTAAGATTTAAGAGAGTAGGGAATATACTCTCACACCTCTGTGTTATGAAGCCTGGAGGCTGTGGTTACAAATGGACACCTGCTGTAATTTTGGGACAGTGGTTGGTGTCAGGCCTTCATTCTGTAAATCTATCCCATCCTCCTCAGTTTATCAGTTCCACCTTCCTCAAACACTGTGATAACACAAGTAAGTAAGTTATCAGCCCTTGAGCAGAGTACTCTCCTCCCCTGTATTGGACAGAAGAAGCTGGTTTTCCTTTCCATGCTTTCCTTCTTTACTCTGGTTCTCAGGTCATGTCCAACTATTCACTTTTAGCTTGCAATCCACCTCTAGTGCTAGTTTCCTTTGTTCACTTGTTATATTTTCAAGCATGAACATATTGTCAGACAACCCTTCCCCCCTACTTGGGCATTAACAAAAATGCCTCCTTATCATCTCTCAGATCACTCCTTCAGCACTCTGTGTTCATCAAGGAAAACTGTGGTGATTAAAAGCTTGTGAGCAATTCGCTATGCATAGGCTGTTTATCAATCTGATCACCATTATCTCTATGTTTCCTGGGACTCAGTCATCTGACCCCCTCTTATCTTTATTTGGTTATGACTGTCATCCTCTGTGGACAGGAAACACTGTTCTGTTTTTTTACAGGGTGAAAAAAAGTTTGAGGAGAAGTGTTGCAGAACTGAGACTATACTAGATTAAGGTAATTTAAGCAGTAAGTACAGGAGCTTATTTATTCTGGTCCATCTTTTTTACCACAGTGATTGAATGCTAGGTCAAGAGATTGAGTGGTCAGGATTTTTTTAGAGACATGGGGCATAGTAGTGTGCTGGTGCAATTGATCAAGTAGGGCATTTGATGCAAAGTGTGAATTTCCTTCCTGCACTGGTGTTCAGGATAAATCTGTAGCTCTGATATTTTAATGTAATTTACAGCCTTCTGGAGATTATCCATTACATATCCATAGCATACTCACCCTGTGGCATGTACAAAAATGCATGAAACATTTGTAATCCTCATTTTAAAACTCTTACTATATGCTTGCATTTTAGTAACAAACTTCTGAGATCCCCAACTTGGATTTAGAATCTGAGCATTAACTGTAACAAAATCTCCTCCTTCTGTAAGATTAACGTTCAGTAAAAACAAGATTAGTAAGGGTTATAGGGTGGTCTGCTAATGCTCAGACCCATTTAAAATTTGAAGCATGGGAAATTACTGATTCTGAACCTTTCAATATCTTGGCTGGTGATGTAACCACCACCTTGCCCCTTTGACTATCATCCAGAGAGATTTGGTTTGATACTTGATATGACTTTTTCTTCCAAAGGTTTAGTGTTCTGTTTTCAAAGTGAAATTAGATCATTTTTAATGCTTACCACTGATGTTGAGCTGTGTTGAATACGTGAAATACCTTTCCATCCGTATTATGATCAATGACTTATGTTATGAGTCAGATATAGTGCTGGATGAACACATTGATTAAAGAAGTAAACGAAAGACCTCTGTCATTCAACAGGAGATTGCATGTGATAATCTTGACGTCTAAACAGGTGACACTGTTTATTTCCTGAAGCTCTGGACAAACATGGATGACTGTTTGTCAGAGCTCAGGGTGTGGACCCCACTGTGCTGGCACAACCAGGATGAGAGATGTCACAGGCAACCCCAGCTGCAGCCCTGCTCTTTTCCCGAAGGGAGCAGCTCCTGCTGCGCGGTTGGTGTGTGGGGTTGGGAAGCAGCTCTTGAACCAGCACAGTCTGCAGCCAGCAATGCACTGAGGCAGTTCCTAGGTGCCCCATTCAGCTGCTGTCCTGCAGCAGCTACAGGAAGAGCAGAGGCTGTGATGTGCTAGTAGGGCACCCCCACCCGTGGGTGGACAGCCTCAGGGTTGGTCCAGTTGGGCTTCTCTCCACTGTGATAGCTCTGCAGTGATGAATGTATGTGCCTCTGTTTCATTTTAAAGACTGGACTCAGATTTATACAGAAATTTCAAGTAACAAATACCTGAAACATGTTACCCACCATAACAATGGGACACTCTGTGGTGTAGGTTTAGTACAGTTTGGATTTGGGTTTTTTGGTTGTTGGTGTTTTTTGTTGTTGTTGTTTTGTTTTGTTTTGTTTTGTTTTCCTTTTCTTTTTTGAGAGAAGAGCAAACCAGGACATGATAAACTTATTCCAGATGATTAAAGCCTCTTGGATCCAGTTCTGAGGAGATCTGGCATATCCTCTTTGATCTCAAGGTGAACTTGAGTTCATAATCAATCTGTCCCAAAATCACATGGCTTCCACAATTTCTTACAATTTATATAAAAGATCTGTTGAAAACAGCAGCTATGCCCCATAGAACACTCTTCACTTCAAAAAAAATCACTTGTGTCTTTGAAAAGAAAGGTTACCAATAAAAAAAAATTTACAGGTATGTGGTTTCTTAGCTAAGTGTTCAGCTGGGTGACGGAAAGAGAAAGATATCCACCAGCTGAAGCCTGCAGAGGATTACCCATAATTTCTTAAAATAAATACCAAAGTGATTTTAAGACGTTCATTAGAAATTGGAATGGAATTTTAACACCATTAATATTACCCTTTAGTTTCTAAACTGATAGAGTATAGACTAGAAGAAAGCGAGTATTGCAGCTGAGGTTTTTGATACAACTGCAAGATGTAGACCCCAAAAGAATATTGAAATACTATGGAATTTAAATTTGTTAATTACTTCAAGTATATTTGAAAATTATGGTCTAAGAGCTTTTCTTTTGGATTATAATTTCATTTCTGTGACTGTTTTGTGTCTTCCCTCAGAGCAGTTAGTAGATAACAAAAGTGACTTGCGTAGTCATTTGTATGAAATGTAATGAATGTGCTGCAGATCTATCATCCCCATGACATTAATTAGGGCCTAAAGGCTTTGGCCTGTCACTAAATTCCTCCCCCTCATGAATTTACAGCATACAGCAACCTAGAACTCTGACCTAAAATGCAGGAATACTTGGATTATTTTCTGTGGTTTTTATTTTACCCACTGCTTTATTCTTTTTATATACAATGTCATTATCAGAATATACTGTATATTTAAAATTAATTAACAACAAAAATTGTTTATATTTTGTCTAAATGTGTGATCCTAGTTACAGCATGTTTTCTTATCTGTGTTCAGAATACGTGTACATACAAACAGAGCAAATGCATACGCAAATATATTTGAAAATGATCGGTTTTTATGAGATCTAACACACCTGTGAGCAGGACTGAGACTTAAACTCAGTGGCTACACTCAAATCTAACCAAGTCAGTCTCTATCGAGCCTAACTAGTAATTATGCACAGCAAAAAAATAACTCAGGAGGCTGTTTGGGTTGGGTTGGGTTTTTGCTTCCTTAAATTTCATGTCTGAATGCAGGAGAATTGTTTATATGACAAATACTTGTGTGGTAGATGATGCACCAAATCTCCAATATTCTTATAGTGAACACAGTGGGCAAAACTGAAGACCAGAGGCCATGAGTGTCTTTGCGTTCAGGTACAGATCCACAGCACTCTCCTGGGATCACTAAGAAAATGAACCTCTCTCCACTGTTCCTGAATTGGTCTGAATATAAGACCAAAATCTTGGCAGCTGTAGTTTTAAAGCTCAAAATTTCATAAAGTTATTAATGGGTGAGGATGTAACATGGACAAGTTCATGTAACTTAAAGGTAATTTTCCATTATTGTTGGGTTTGATTTCCTTGCAAGTCTTTCAAAAGATTTGCAAATTAATTATCAGCATCTGCTTTCACATGGTAAAATTATGCTTTTCTTCTTGTTAAACATTTAAATAGATAGTGATTAGTTGTTAACACTAGATGTTGTAAACAGTCTTGTTTTAATTAACAGTATTTATTCTCTTCTGTATAAATGTATTTTCACATGTTTGTCTGTCTAATAGATTTAGTCATGCAACATGATATATTTAAAGGAAAGATCAAAAAAATGAGTCCAACTTTCTGGGAGGCTGGGACACCTAAACAAAAGAGTAGGCATCCAGGAAATCTAGTCAGCATGCTTTGAACATACCTTTGTGTATGTCTAGTTTAATATGACCAAGGAGAACTGTCACTAATGGAAGAACTCTTGTGTTAGAGTTTATTCCAATTCAAACTAAATCAATAAGAGAGTATCCTTTAAAATACAGTTCTACATAAGAAGGAAAAAAATTAAATATATATATATATATAAATAGTTGAGTTAAAAAAAAAAAAAGTAGTAAATTTCCAAGCAATTCAGAAGTGAGAAATTAATGTTATCAATGAATACACTATTATTCTCCACTCCACAATCCAAATGCAAAATCAGTGGTTTCTGCTGGGAAAAGAATGTAAATAAACTTGAATGAGAACCCTAAGCCAGATCCATTTGCAATTTTGGTGGTAAGATAGGGTTATTTTCCTTCCATGGTACTAGAAGCATAAATCAAAATGACACTGCTCCTTAGGAAAATTAGGTCCTTGGATTTCAGCGGTGGACCCACTCGATGTGAGATGGAAAAAAAAATTCTTTTCAGAAGCATATAGGCCTAGGCATTTTTACTACTGTTTCTCAGGCTGATTACCACTTTTTTTCAAAAACCCTAATCCATTTCATTTCATGAATCTAGTTTAACTTCTGTTGACTAGCATATTTTATTTCCTACCTGCAAATTTTTTCCACCTGTATTCAGATAAACTCTCCTTCTTAGAAGCAAAAAGAGATGTCCTAGGAGATATCCCTCTATAATTCTGCTTTTATTTTTCACCAGCTCAGTATTTTCTGTGTTCAGTAGTATGTTTGTCTTGAGTATGTGTGTTTTTGATGATTTCAAAAGTTGATATTTTTATTTATTTCCTTTTTTTCTGTTCTTGCAGTCTTCTCTTCTGATCATTATCCATCAAAGGGTACCAGTTCATCCTGATTTGAATTAATGAGAATTTGCACAGAGACTCTCTGTTGTTCTTAGCATACAAGTTATTTGTCTTAGTTTTTGCTTTCAGTTTTCTTTAGCTTCCCCAGCAGCTTAAATATTCTCAGATACAACTTCCTGCATAATTTAAATTACTCTATATTCTTAACTAAAAATCTGCTATTTGTATTCACAACTTTACCTGATTATCTTTTTGTTTGTTTTAGCATAAAAGGCCAAAGATGTCCATTCTCTTAGCAAAGCAATGTCATACTTATGTCAAGGATAATAAATTACTTTTAGCTCATTACACCATATCAGTCTCCCTGTTCTCGTAATTTCCTTATTAGAGATCACCAGAAAAAATGGACACCCACTCTGTCCATTTTTGATACCCCACTGTATCAGCTGGCACTCTGACTTTGCTCAAAATGTTGGTCTCCTGTCTCAGTCATGTGTGTCATGAGATTTATTATTAAAGGAAAAAAGAAGTGGTTGTAGTTCCCAGTTCAACTGTAAGACAACTTTCTTTTTTTTTTTTCCCCCACTCATGATTTCAGGGGGGATTTGTTCTGTGCTCCTACTTCTTTCAGTTTTGCTGTAGTGCTGGAGAGAACGTGTTTCTGCTGGGTAATGCCTGCCCTTGTGGTGGCTCTCACCTTGTCCCCCTCTGTACTTGAAATTCCCAGGGAGAAAGGTGAGATAGAAGGACAGTGTTTCCTACCCTGTTCTCTAGTAG
>NW_020955676.1:419567-420559 GCF_003031625.1 Empidonax traillii | reverse complement strand
TTTTTTTAATTTTCCTTTATTTTCCCCATGTCTGCTTTCTTCCCTGAATCTCTGTGATGGGTTCCTAGGTTATTATCTCCTACTCCCAAAGCTTTGTTGGTCTGCAAGGTACCGATGAAGGATAATGCAGAGTGAGATTAGTGCCATCTACAGAGGGCTGCCCTCCCCAGTGACTCTGTTTTCATTACAGACATTGATCCCTATGGAGTTGCTTTAAGTTACTAAAGGCTAGTCATGAGAAATGTTCCTGCTTTATTGTCATGCTTACATGCCTGAAATTGCATCTACTCAAAGTCAGACTGTTGTCTTGAAATATATTTCCAATTTGTTTCTGAGTGTGTTGAGCTTTTAAGTCAGAGTAAATGTGAAGCATCAGGTAAAGATAACACAGCTACTAAAAAAGTGCATCAGCAACTGATTTATAATTGTCCTGAAGTGGCTTTCTCTTATTTCTGAAGAGCTTTTAAAGAGAAATTACAGAGTCAAAATCACAGCTTGCTGAAGAAAAGTAGATATTATAATTTTTTTGTTCAAGCTGTTGACCTGAGTTAGGAACTTGATAGGTTGTGTTTCAGGATGTTCTTATCCAGAACAGCCATCACCCAGGGGGTAGCATTTGAAAACTGAAAATTTATAAATGTGCCACATAATTACAAAATTCTATTATTTCCTTGTGTGCATCCTTCTCCTGTGTTCATGTCCTCCTCCTTTTATTTTTTCTTTTTTTTTTTTTCTTTTTTGCTCTAGTTATGTGTGATATGGGCCAGCATGGTCCTTTAGAAAAGAAAATTGTTATAGAAATTATCTGATTTTAGCTGCCTATCCTTTCTTATTCTTTTCCATTGTCTGATTTCCATTCACAACAGCAGTACTGCCTATTTACAGATATCATCTCTAGCATGTTGCTTTAGTTGTCTTCATTTCTTATTTTGTTCCAGAGGTCTGGAGACATTGCCAGTTTCCTTTTCCTTTCTTTCCTGTGATAAGCATCT